>NC_066541.1:12364071-12384071 GCF_024679095.1 Eriocheir sinensis | reverse complement strand
TATTGAGTCCAACATCCATGTCGTTGATGTAAATAATGAAGAGCACTGGGCCAAGAACCGAGCCCTGAGGGACGCCACAAGTGACCGGCGCCCACTCTGAGTTTAATCCGTCAATCACCACTCTTTGTTGTCTGTTGTTCAACCAATTCGCGATCCATTGGTAAACTTGACCGTCAATACCTATTTGCTTTAATTTATAAAGTAATTTATGATGTGGGACTTTATCAAACGCTTTCTGGAAATGAAGATAGACTACGTCCAATGATTTGGTTACGTCATAAACTGAGAAGAGGTCGTTATAAAAGGTCAATTGGCTTGATAGGCAGGATCTTTTGTTACGGAAGCCATGTTGTGAATCCCCAATTAATGAGTGGCTTTCGAGGTAACTCACAATTTTGTCTCTAATTATGCTCTCAAGTAGCTTAACTACAATTGAAGTTAGACTAATGGGTCGGTAGTTACCTGGTATTTTTTTGTCTCCTTTCTTAAAAATCGGTGTCACGTTAGCCTTTTTCCAATCCGAAGGGACGATGCCTTGTCGCAAGGACATATTGAATACGGTTGTGAGGGAGGAGACTATTTCGCTCTTTGTTTCTTTAAGCAGTATAGGATATACTTTATCGGGTCCGGGACTTTTATTTGTTTCAAGTGAATGGAGAGCTTTAAGGACTTCATTGGTTGTTATTTCAAAATTAGGGAATGCATGCTCGAGATTTACATTAGTACTGGTGCTGGTGGTAGTGGGAGGAAGACTGTTTGTATTAAACACCGAGGAAAAGTAACTGTTTAAGAGGTTTGCAATGTGTTGGCTGTCAGTCACTAGTGCACCGTCGCTGTTTGTTAAAGGTCCAATTCCACTTCTGACTGCCTTTCTGTTGTTTATGTAACTGAAGAAAGATTTCGGATTATTTTTACAGGTGGCTGCAATATTTTCTTCATATCTACGCTTTGCCTGACACTAATCTTTTTACTCGTCGCCTGGCATCGTTATAAAGTCTAATGTTTTCGGGCGTGCTTTGTTCTTTCTTTAGTCTGTAAAACAATTTTCTCTCCTTGATTGAGTGTTTAATTTCGCTATTAAACCAAGGTGGGCTTTTATTAGTGTTAATTCGCTTCTCGCACAAGGGGACGAATGTGTTCTGCTGAGTGAGAAAGTGATTTTTAAAGCTTAGCCAGGCTTCCTCTACATTGCCGTCATCTGATAGTTGTATTTCTGTTAGTTTTTGTCGGATTTCTACGAAGTTAGCTCTTTTGAAATTGGGCACCTTTATTTTCAGTCACTGATGTTTGAGCTCTAATGTCGACGCGCACTAATTTATGATCGCAAGAACCGAGGTGTTCTCCTACCGTGACATTACTGACTAGGTTATCTTGGGTCGTTATAACAAGATCGAGTATGTTATTTTGTCGAGTTGGTTCAGAAACCATTTGTCTTAGGTAATTTTCTTCTAGAAATTCGATCATTCTATGTGACTCGCCTTCTGTACCTGACAGTTTCGCCCAGTCGATATGGGGGAGGTTAAAGTCTCCTAATATCAGTGAGTCGTTGTTATTAAGTGACTGCCTTAAAACGCTGTACATTTCAAGGTCGTCATCGAGTGATTGCGCCGGAGGCCTGTAGGTGACAGATATATTTAAATTGACTTTTGCAATGTTTACTCACACGCACAAATGTTCAACGCTACTGTCTCTTGGTGTTTTGTCAGTGGGTTGCAAATAGCTTTTGACAAAAAGGGCGACGCTACCGCCTCTACAGAGAGAGAGAGAGAGAGAGAGAGAGAGAGAGAAGGTTAAAAGTTGACGCCGCGATGCCCTAGGCCACGTGTAGGCGCGTATTATTTTGCTCATTATTTCCATCGTCCCCCACGGCTTTAGAGTCCTCCTCCTCCTCCTCCTCTCCTCCTCCCTCCCTCTCCTCCCTCCTCTCCCACTCCTCTTCCTTATTGCTTCTCTCATCTTCCGCCGGTCCCCTCGCCCTATTTTGATCGTTAACTTCTCTTCCACTCTATTTAGATCACATTGGTCTTCCATTACTCCGTTTTTCCGTCTATATTTATTTTTAAAACTGAGCTAAAACATTCGCTTTTTACCTGTTTTTTTTTCACTTGTATTTACTTATGCATTGAAATATCAGAGCAAAGGGAATCAGGTATATGTCGTGATGCACAGATTGACGGAGACGGACCCCGAGATAAAAAGATTCTCTCTCGTCTGTTTCATAAAATGTTAAGGAAAAAAATGACTCCTATCTTTGCCGGTGAGCCATGTTCCACAAAATAAAATATCGTATAACAATATTTTAGGGCAGTACAGTCGCGGGCTTGAGTACAATGCAGTATTTATTCGAAGCTGTGAAAATATACACCATTTTTCACGTGTAATATTTAACACTCGTCAAAAAGAAGAAATAAAAGATGTACATTTTATTTCCCCTTCATATATATAAATATTTTTTATTCATGTGTTTATTCTGTCGTGTGTGTGTGTGTGTGTGTGTGTGTGTGTGTGTGTGTGTGTGTGTGTGTGTGTGTGTGTGTTTGTAGGGATGGAGAAAGAGAAAAAGAGATAGAGAGCAGGAAACTGAGAATTATGTTTCCTTCGTCATCTCCTCATTCATATTTCATCATCATAAACTTATTCTTTCCTGCAACATTTGTGAGCTAGGTAGGAGAGGAAAAGACACGCTGCAGGATTTGATTAACGTGTCTATAAGAATGGATAAAGAGAATGAACTAGATAAGACAGATTCCATTAGAGATGAGTTAGAATGGGCAAAAGGTAAGGCGAACACTAAAGTGGATGAGATGGAAGGCAGAACGGGACGTGACTTCAAACAGAAATGAATGGACAGGCTTCAGAAGTGGTGGCAGCCTGTAGTAGTGGTCGCACAGGTTTTGGGAGGTTGGGGGCGGCGTCCCTAAAGGTTGCCTTCAGCGATATCAAGACGAACCTGCCTTTGGGGTGTCTTCCAGGGTGGCGGCGAGCACCCGGCATTGAGAGGGATGGCGCCACATTCCGTCACTTCTTCGGGCACAATGGAGACGAATTTCCGTGTGGCCTTGATGCTGAATGGTGTTACTCCTGCCTAATGGCGGGGTCGAGGGACTGAGGGCGGCGAACTCAACACTAAAACGATGACAACGACAACGGCAAGATCAGTTCAGTATAAATAAATATTGACATTATATAGTTATTTTTATTCTGCTCTTGATCATGGACACGGTTGAGGCAAGTGAAACAAGGCACGTGTTGTCCTTAGACTTTTAGGCACATGTGTAGTATGTACGTATAATAGTATAAATGTCTACATGTATTGTTGGACTCGTTTTACTTTGTCCGTACTTATAGGGTTTATAATATTTTCTTGGAGAGAGAGAGAGAGAGAGAGAGAGAGAGAGAGACCTGTCGTGGCCACTTTTAAGCTTTACTATACAGCATTCGGTGGAGGTTTCTCACAATGCGATAACATTCTGGTAATGGTATATAGAGAGAGAGAGAGAGAGAGAGAGAGAGAGAGAGAGAGAGGAAGATAAAATGGGATGGTTTTGTGCAGGCATGATCGAGTATAGTGAAATTGAGTAGAGAAGCGACCGTCTGGGTGAGGGGTCTGTGTCGCGGAGAACCGACCGTCTTCATTGTGTGTCTTTTGTGTGTGTGTGTGTGTGTGTGTGTGTGTGTGTGTGTGTGTGTGTGTGCGTGAGTGAGTGTGTGTGGGGGTAAAATATGTATGTGTGTGTGTGTGTGTGTGTGTGTGTGTGTGTGTGTGTGTGTGTGTGTGTGTGTGTGTGTGTGGTGGGGGGTATATATATGTGTGTGTGTGTGTGTGTGTGTGTGTGTGTGTGTGTGTGTGTGTGTGTGTGTGTGTGTGTGTGGGGGTAAATATGTATGTGTGTGTGTGTGTGTAAAGAGAGGGGGACTTACGGAGGGTCAGCGTTACCTGGCACATTTCGGTATGCAGGTGAGGCGTCGCTTTCCGCCCACCTGTCGTTCTTCCTCCCTACTCGGGTGCAGGAATATTTTATTATTTATTTTTTGACAGACACTGCAGTAAAATTTCAGCCTTCGCTTTGATAACGGAGCGTATTTTTATTTCATTTCTTGGGTAGTGGTGGTGGTGGTAGGGGGGTCGGGATAGGTGTGTGTGTGTTTGTGTGTGTGTGTGTGTGTGTGTGTGTGTGTGTGTGTGTGTGTGTGTGTGAAAAAAATAATATAGGAACCACGTTTTAGAATAGCCGATTCGGATACAGATTATTTAATTAAAGTTATTTCATTCACAAAGCGCGGCGAAGTCAGGTAAAATACAGACAGACTAGCAACAAAGTTCAACGTGAAATGAGACTTTGTTTTCACTTGTATATATCTTCTTCTTCACGGACAAAATCATGTATTTACTTATTTCTAAAAAAAAAATCATATATATGCTTAGTTGTAATGTCTTTAAATTGTCTTCATGCAACTTACATGTTTTTTGTTTTTTGTGTGTTGAGTCGGCGCCGAAATCCAGAGCAAACTTTGCTATTCATATCGGCCTTTTTTATATTATTTCCTTTTACTTTCATGTATTTCGTTTATTATTGAAAATGCTAGTGGCAGTGAGTAGAAATAATGTACCGAACGAAGCGAGTTTTAATATTTTTACAATGGATTCAGTTTTATTGATGAACGCAAATCAACATAGATGTCCGTGAAATTAAAACCAGACCCTAAAATATTTGCGACTCCATAATGAGTAATTGAAATGCACGGACACACACACACACACACACACACCCACACACACACACACACACACACGGACGCACACACGCCTCCCCTCACGTCAACCCACTTCCGTTCTGCGTGAAATAAAAATGTGTTCCGTGCGTCCGTCTCTCTGTACACATTCATATATATTTTTAGGCGGCACCAACATGTTCCTTTATCTTCATCAACACCTTGTTTTCACCTGCTGGCTGACGTAACACGCAGCTGAACCCATTCCCTCCTCCCCCCTTCCCCATCTACCCTACCCCCTCCCTCTAGAACCCGCGGAATCTGATAAACAGTATGACAAAAAAGCAAAAACACAATATCTCACTCCAGCCAATGTGATGAGTTCGCCCACGCAGGTGTCCAGGTGTGCAAACAATAACCCGTGGAAAAAGGTAAAGCCGCTTTCGTGTTGTGCAATCTCGAACCTAAAACAAAACACACACAGAGGACTTTAAACGAAAATATAAATACGTTGACCCTGAAATACATTAGAAATACATGAGATAAGCGAGAAAAACAGAACATACAATAGAAATCAGACATAAATCTCGACCCTGACACACACAGTGGACTAAAAACAAAAATATAAATACGTTGACATTGAAATACATTAAAAATACAAGAGGAAAAAGACAGATTATACGAAAAAGTTAGACAAAACTGAAAAATACTAGACGAAAATGTATATATGGGAAAATTGATAAGGGTGAAACACAAATGACATGAAACTAAAACAAAACATAAACAAAGGATCTGAACCGAAAATATAAATACGTTGACCCTGAAATACATTAGAAATACAAAGTGGCACGCGAGAAAAGACAGAATATAGAAAGAAGTAATAAAGAAAGAAGAAATAAATGAAAAATACGAAAAGGGAAACAAGTGAAAGTGAAAATAGATAACGGGGAGGCACAGATGGCGTGAGTGGAGGAAAAGGGTGAGCATGAAATAATAAACATGAAGCAGTGTTGTAAGATCCCGAATAGTGAATACAAAATATAACTGTAAAATTATTGAACACGCGAATAAAACGGAAAAGATAGAAATAAAAAAAAACATGGAGAGGAAAACGATTGAAGCAAATAATTCTAGGAAACATAAAGAAGTGTTATAAGATCTCGAATACTAAAAAAGAGATGAAAAATGATATAAATATAAAAATGAAGCACACAGATCGTTGGTTGAAAGGGAAACGATTAAAATATAGATAAATAGCAAAGATGTGTTATGAGATCTCGAATATGAAATCCAAAACAGATACGACAAATGAGTGAACAGAAGAAGAAAAACGAGAGATAAAAATGATAAAAAAATACAGGAGCACATAGAACTTTTGGGCAACGACTGAAGTAAATAAGACTACCAAACGTAAGGGAGGATTTTGGTATCTTAAATATTGAATACAAAATCCGGGGAAGCTAACAACACAAATCCAGGAAGAAAGCAGAAAAGTTAGAGAGGAGGGGAGGGGGAGGTAGGACGGCGCAGAGGAGGGATGCTGGCGGAGAGGAAAACGATGTAAGCAAACGAAAGCAAACTTGAAGGAGGGAAAAGTTGAGTCAGTTTGAGGGGTGAGCTGAGGAGAAAGAAGGAGCTGCCAGCGGTGCACAATAGCCCTTCAGGAGACAATGGCGTGTGATGGTGAGTGTCACACGCACTGCCACACAACACACCGGCACGCGGCAGGGGGCAGGGGACGCAGAAGACGTGTATCTGATGTTAGGGAGGCTGGGAGCTACAGGAGGCAAGGTTAAGGGTGGGTGTAGGGGGTAGAAGGCTGTATGCATCTTGAGGTAGAAGGGAACATGGGAAAGGGGGAGGAGATTCTGGTACCTGAAGGCTTGGGTAAGGGAATAGCTGCTGGTAGGGTGATGGGGGAGGGAGGAAGGGAGTGTATAGGAGAGGCATCTGAGGTCCATTCTTATTGTCATTGGCAGGGAGTAAGAAATGGGGACAAGGTAGGGAGAGTATCTGGTAACTAAGGAGCAGGAATAAGGGGAGTATCTGCTGGTAGGGTCTCAGGAGAGGTAGAGGGGTTAGATGGGAGTGTGTAGGAGTGGCATCTGGGGTCCGTTCTCTTTTTCATCGGCAGAGTGAGGCAGGGTGCATGGCAGGGGGTAGAAGGTAGGGGCAGGGTTAGGAGTGGCTGGTTGAAGTCATGGCAGGGAAAGGCCGCGGGAGGTGACAGAGAAAAGAACATCTGGATGGGATAAAAAATATAACGAAAAACGGGTGGCGGTGGTGGTGGTGGAAGTGTGTGTGTGTGTGTGTGTGTGTGTGTGTGTGTGTGTGTGTGTGTGTGTGTGTGTGTGTGTGTGTGTGCAATTATCGTGTCTATGCATAATTAAGATAAATGAATGAAAGTATTAGTAAGAAAACAACAATTCACACACAAAAAAAAATGTAAACCAAAATAAAACAAAACAAAACAAACTAAACTAAAACAAAACACAGAAAACAACTCAAACCAAACTCAAACCCAACTCAAACCAAAGACAACATACACACACACAACACAAACACCTCACACACAAACAATAACATCCTCACCAGACCACAAACAAAAACAGAAAAATACATCGACTCGCACGAAGGTGAGAAAAACGTCGCTAATCTCGAATAACGCCAAGGACACACAGGTAAATCTTGGGTTGGTGGGAGAGCCGGCAGGTGGGGGCGTCCAGGTGTGTCTGGAGGACAGTTTTATGGCTGAGCGGAGACAGATGGATCGTGGCTGAGAGAGAGAGAGAGAGAGAGAGAGAGAGAGAGAGAGAGAGAGAGAGAGAGAATTAGAGAACTTTAAGAAAGATACCTCAAAAAGAATACATGAGTTGCAAAGTGGTCAACACACACACACACACACACACACACACACACACACACACACACACACTCCCAGGTACACTGCACACACGCCAAGTCAACCGGTAACGCACAATTCTATACTGTTTACCTGAAAATTAATTGCTCGTTCATGCTTCCTAGTTAATCAGATGTAATATTTATGAGAAAGGAAGGGAAGAGGGAAAGGAGGCGGAGAGAGTAAAGGGGAGCAGCCCTGGAGCGAAGTGGAAGGGGAGGAAAGGGACGAGAAATATATGCGAAGAGAAATAGAGTGTAAAAGGACACGGCAAGAGAAGAAAGAGGGGGAAAAGCGTAGAAATGGAAATTTGAGGAGAAAAGAAAAAAAAGGCAAATGAGAGAGGACGAATGAAAAAAAAGATAACTGGAAAAGATGAAATGATGAAAGATGGAGAAAAGAGCGTAGAAGAATACGATAATTGAGGAAAAAGGTGCTTAAGAAATAGGAAATGCTCTAATGACAGACAGAATAGCAAATAGGAGGAAGAGAAGTGAATAAAACCGACCACTCCATTCATCATTATTAGTTGTAAAGGATGAATAATGACCATATTTCATTACACATCACAACCACACACGGACCAACACATTAGGCAATCATCTCGTCGAACAAAAAAAAATTACCATGCTAGTTTAATGATCTCCAAACAACTTAGCCATTCATACCTTCAAACTCGCCCACGCATTCATTGGTAGGATCAAACACCGTGTACTAACTAACATATAGAGTCTAGGCCGCTTTAGTCTCCATGAACAATCCACCTCCGATCCCCCACCCACCCTCACACAACCACACACTCTACTCTCCACGCTGTTCTCTATCCCTTGTGTATCTCTTCTCCCTTCCTCCCTCTCCCTTCTCGCGTCCCTGTGCCTCACCATTTCATTTATCATTGTGTTGAGTATGACGAGACTAGGGTGATGTATGAGAGAGAGAGAGAGAGAGAGAGAGAGAGAGAGAGAGAGAGAGAGAGAAGGGTTGCGAGGAGCGGGAATGTTGAAATAAAAAATGGAAAGTGAGATTACGGAAAGACAGAACGCGTAAAAGTGAGAAGATAGAGAGGAAGGAAGATAAAGATAAAGAGGGAGAGAGAGAGAGAGAGGAGGAAAGGAGGTCGAGCAGGAGGAGGAAGGGCTAACGAGAGATTGGAAGAGAGGAAGAGAGGCGGAGATAAGAAGGGAGGAAAGGAGGAAGAACAGATAAAAGCGAAAGCGAGAGAGAGAGAGAGAGAGAGAGAGAGAGAGAGAGAGAGGAACAAGAATAAAATAATAAAATGAATCAGAAAATAGATGAAAAAATAGAAATAAAAGTGCACATAGATAAAAAATGAGAGGAAGGATGAAACAAGGAGAGAATTAACACACACACACACACACACACACACACACACACACACACACACACACACACACACACACACACACACACGGGGTATTGAAGCCTGAGAGATGGTAGAATATGCATAGAATTGAACTGACTAAATACCGGGAGAAACAAGGCAGCAGAGAATGGCTGTGAAAGGGAACACTGCAAGGGAGATGAAGGGAAAGGAGAAAGGGAGGAAGAGATACACGAAGCCTTAATGAAACACAGGTAGAGAGAGAGAGAGAGAGATAGAGAGAGAGAGAGAGAGGAACCTAAAGGATGGACGCAGACAGGTAACAGACTCCCTCAAATGGTCCTAGATTACACAAAGGAACCCAAAGTAACATTCCCTTATTCATCATTCCTTATTCCTATCACTTCTAAATCCCTCATTTCTCTTCCCCCTCATACTTAACCTTGAGAAAATTAAACAGGAACTTGGAAATTCAGTAAAGGAAACATAGGAGGAATGCATTTTGAGGTACACTATGGATGAAACCTTACATTCCCTCATCCCTCATATCGTCATTCCTCATCCCGGAAGAGGCAGCAACATCCATCCACCTGAAAATTTAATAAAGGAAAAATAGAAAGTACTTCAAAATGAGGAAATATCGAGGAAGGAGTCGTTTACGCCATTTTGAGGTACACTTTGAATGAAAACTTGCATTCATTCATCCATCATCTCATTCCTCATCCCGGGAGAGGCTGCAGCATCCACCAGGAAATTTAATAAAGGAAAGAGAGGGAGTACTTGAGAATAAGGAAATATCGAGGAATGAGTCTTTCAACCAATTCTAAGGCAAACTGGATGAAACCTGACATTCCCTCATCCCTCATCTCCTCATTCCTCATCCCCTCACTCCTCATCCTGGAAGAGGCTACAGCATCCGCCGGGAAATTTGATAAAGGAAAGAGAGGAAGTACTTGAGAATAAGGAAATATCGAGGAATGAGTCTTTCAAGCAATTCTAAGGCAAACTGGATGAAACCTGACATTCCCTCATCCCTCATCTCCTCATTCCTCATCCTGGAAGAGGCTACAGCATCCGCCGGGAAATTTGATAAAGGAAAGAGAGGAAGTACTTGAGAATAAGGAAATATCGAGGAATGAGTCTTTCAAGCAATTCTGAGGCAAACTATGGATGAAACCTGACACTCCCTCATCCCTCATCTCCTCATACCTCATCCCGGAAAAGGCAGGAGCATCCACCTAGAAATTTAATGAAGGAAACAAAGGAAGTACTACAAAATGAGGAAGCACTGAGGAATGAGTGTTTTAGGCAATTGTGAGGTGCAGTGGATGAAACCTGACATTCCCTCATCCCTCATCTCCTCATCTCCTCATACCTCATCCCGCGAGAGGCAGCAGCAGCATCCACCCGGAAATTTAATAAAGGAAAGAGAGGAAGTACTTGAGAATAAGGAAATATGAGCTGGACGTGGCAATGGCAAATATGCAGGAAAATGGGGCTGGAAAGAATGAGTGAGGAAAATGAGAGGAGGAAAGAAAAAGATGAGAGGAAAAAAGCAGAAGGGAAAGGAGAAGAAGGAGAAGGAATATTATGCTGAGGACGTAATGAAAAGGGAGACTCAATTTTATGTGGTCATGCATAAGATATTTAATTTAGGAAAACGGAACAAGGGGAAAATTGCCAATGAATATATGTGTTGTAGGTTTTCTTTTTTCTTTTGTCTTTTCTTTTTTGGTCTTTTCTCTTTTTCTTTTCTTCTTTTCTGAAACGTAAAAGGTGTATGCGAGTGTGTCCAGATGTATTCTTGGGAGGTTTTGCAGGAAGGGAAGATGAGGTTGAGAGAGAGAGAGAGAGAGAGAGAGAGAGAGAGAGAGAAGAAAAAAAACCAGAAAAACAGAAGCAAAGAGAGACAGACAGACAGACAGACAAACAGAGAAAGAGACAGGCACAGACACACACACAGAGACACACAGACAGAGGCAGAAAAAAGAGAAAAAATAGTTAGGCAGTGGTTAAGATATGTAAAAAAAATTATAAAAAAAAAAGAAAAGAATAGTGAAGAGGATGTCAGGGAAAAGCGAGAGAGGGTGGATTGGAAAGATTGCGGCGGAGGGATAGCGGTGGACGCGTGTGAAAAATCTCATGTGGGTTAAGAAACGGGCGAGACGAGGACCGGAGAAAGGGTGGAATGGTGAAAGACCGTGAAAAAGTTCTGCTGGGGGGGAGAGGAGACTGCGAAGGGGGGAAGTAGAGGAGGAGAAGAAGGAGGAGGAGGGGAAGACATGGATAAAACGTATTGCACAGAAAGGGGAAGAGGGTAAAGAAGGGGATATAAAAGGAGAGATGAGGGAGTGAAAAAGGAAGCAGAGGGAAATAAGGAGGATAAAAGGTAAATGCGTAGGTAAGTAGGAGAAGGATAATAAGGTAAGAGGGTAGCAGGGGAAGAATATGCATAGGAAGAAATAAAGTGGAGAAGAAGAAATAAGGTAAGGAGAGGGATAAGAAGGAAAGGAGAGAAGAAGATTAAAGAAACAGGAAAATAAAGGGAAAAAGAGGTAGAGAAAAGAATGAGTGGTAGAAAGAGCGAGAAGAGGAAGAGGATAATAGGATAACAGGGGAAGAATATTCAAATGAAGAAAGGAAATGAGAGGAAGACGGAGATAAAGAAGGTGCGAGAGAGGAAAAGAAGGAAGAGAAGAAAGGCGATGAGAGAAAATGAAAAGTGTAAGAAGAAGAGAAAGGAGAGAGGAAGATAGGAAGGAGATAAAGAAGGGTAAGATAAAAGGGAAGAAGGGGAAGATACGTACGGCTTCTGAAAACTCTGGTGTGTTGTCAGGTAGGGAAGAGGGAAAGGAAGGGAGGTAAGTGGAAGAGGAGGGGAGAAAAGGAGGAGGAAGAGGAGGGTAATGGTTGATATGTGTTACGCTGCCTCATTATCACCCTTTGTCTTTCTTTCCTCTTTCCTCCCACTCTCCTATTCGCTCTCTTTCTCTCTCTCTTTTCCCCCCTCTCCATTTCTCTCTGTCTTCAGCATCACGACTTTACTCTTTCCTCTTTTTTGGTTTCTCTTCTCCATTTTTGTCTTCATATTCCCTCCCGTTGTTTCTTTTTTCTTACTTTTTTTACGGGACTTTTTTGCGTTGCTTCCCCATTCTTTTTTTCCCCTTCAATTACTCTCTTTCCATTTTTAATTCCTCGCTTTTATCCATTATCATCCCGGCTCGCTCTCTGTTTCTCTTTCTCTCTCTCTCTGTTTCTCTTCTCTCTCTCTCTCTCTCTCTCTCTCTCCCCCCTTCCACCCTCACCTGATCTTTCTTTCCCTGTTCAACTGTTGCACTCTTTTGTTTTTATTTCTTTTATCGTCGCCTCTTTAACAATGTAGGAAATTCAATAAAAGGTATTCAGCCACTTTTTAGGGAGGGGGGGAATTCCTATGGTCATTTTACTGCCTGTTGATGTAAATACTTTCAGTCAGCACTTACTATTTATAGCCACCATAACACCCTCCTATTCAATTTCTGCATCGCTAAAGTCGTTGTATTTGATGTATTTGCCGTCATCTAAAGTTCTGATCATGTGTTTGTCCGTATCTGTAACAATCTGTAACTTGTGAAGGGCAGATGCGGAATATAGTTTGCTCTCATTGATTTTACTTCCCCTCACCATCTTGTTCCATAACAGTTCGCTGGCTTCTATATCAGCTTTATTTTGTGTGTAAGTCTTTGTCTACTTTATTACTAAGGTCGCAACTAGCGGTCTTTTTTTTTTTGGGGGGGGGGCTATCTCTTTTGTTCTTCGCCTCCTTTAAATAATTTATTCTATTGAGGTAGCAAATATCGGTCATTTTCTATTGTTTTTTTTACATTTCGTCTGCTTCAAATGCCTTTAAGAATATATCCTCCACCTCCTACTATCACTTACCATGGTACCAGAGGAGGGAGGGGCGTAAGGTTATGGTAATATAATCAGGGAGTCTTGCAACACACCTTTGTCCCTAAGCAAGACGTTAGCAAAGGTAAGGGCACGGTGCCGCTAATTAGCAACGCCCGGTAATCATAAACAGCTTAGAGGGGAGAGTTTCGGATCCGAACCCAAAACTCTGGCGGTTCAAGGGTTCGTGTGCCGCGAAACCTCTCTGGGACGGAGGAAAAACGTTGCTAAAAAGAAGAATTTATATTGTACCGTCAAGATTTTTCCGCTCCTTATTCTTCATCTGGAGGCAAACATTAGTCATCCGCGCATTTCTCTGCCAGACACACACACACACACACACACACACACACACACACACACACACACACACACACACACACACACACACACACACACACACACCTAAAAAAAAAAAAATACACACTCGCACACGCACTTACGCACACGAACACAAAGGATAATGGTGGTAATGTAACTCTTAATACGAAGTAATTATACCCTTCAAGTCTTTTTTTTATTTCTCTCTCTCTCTCTCTCTCTCTCTCTCTCTCTCTCTCTCTCTCTCTCTCTCTCTCTCTCTCTCTCTCTCTCTCTCTCTCTCTCTCTCTCGTAATCTAAGGTCGTAGTTTAGGAAAATTGGATAAAATCTGCAATGAATGTCAGGCTTAAATGCAAATCGTTCTGTTTCATGGATATTTTGATAAGTGGGCGTGTAAAAGGGAGTGTATGCGGACAGGTTAGAGGAGCTGCACTGCGGATGGAAGGGCGTTGAAAGAGCAGGAGGGGCGGGGGATGGTTCATGGATTATGTCCCGGATAATGAGCTGAAACCGAGCTGGGGCGGTGATGTCGGGTCTGCAGGCGGCATTAGAGAAGAGAATTAAAGGGAGAGAGTCGGTTTTGTATGGGCGAGATATTAGCCCAAACACAGAGCAGAAATAGCGGCTTTATCATCTGTGAAAAGGTGTCAAAGAGAATTATTCGAAACAGATTATTCGGCAAAGCTAAATTTCTGAAAAACATCACAATACAAACATTAAAAACAATTATTTACTCTCCTAACAAAGCAAATGGGTTTTTATATCCCTTTATGAATTATTCAAATGAAGCTCTTTTAGGTCGTGATTAATATGAAATATCGGTAACTGGAAAAAAGTAGAATTTACATTATAGATACACAGAACGAAATGATTGATATGCCAAAAAAAAAACGTTCTCGGTTCTCTTTATTATCCTGAAAAAAAAGCATGAAAGAAATACCAAACGCTTAAACCAAACTAGCCACGTAAAGCTAATTAAAGAGAAACCAATAATTTATATCCGAAGTCAAAGCCGACAATAAAGAAAGCACTAGTTTCACGCTTTAACAGAATAATAAATAACCAGTAAAAAATAGTGAAGTAAACGTTGCGACTTGCGAGGTGGCAGTGAAGAACAGGACGAGTAAATCACCCACAAAGTACTCACAAGGCACATCGAAAAAGGCATCAGCGTGGGCCGCCCTGCCTTCCTTGATGAATGGTGACCACGACTAATAATCCTCCGTTGGCCCGGCTCAGGTAAACACATTACTCACCTGGCCGCCGCCGCTCCACCTGTATGCTTAGTCACCGCTCCGCCTCTGTCTGTGATTCATGTCCCACCCTACCCCCTTAACCTGTTACTACTACCACTATACTACTGCTACTGTTACTACTATTACTAATGCTACCACTTTTTCACCATTTTCTTCGGCCATCGCTTAAATGCAACCATAAATAATATGATGATGAAATATGTTTGCTTTTTCACTGCCAGCTAATTTCAATATTACAATCCCATCACCAACACAAATAATATAATGAAATATGTTTGCTTTTTCACTGCCAACTAATTTCAATATTACAATCCCATCACCAACACAAATAATATAATGAAATATGTTTGCTTTTTCACTGCCAACTAATTTCAATATTACAATTCCATCACCAACAAATAATATAATGAAATATGTTTGCTTTTCACTGCCAACTAATTTCAATATTACAATCCCATTACCATTACCATACCCTCTAACCTTTATTACCCTAACCCCACCACCTTCCACTCATGTTACTCTGCTACTACTTATACTACTACTGCTACTACTACTATACCTTATGCTACTGTTGCTGCTATTACTACGGCTTTCACTTTACCTTTTTCTTCGGCTTGGGTATAAACACGAATAATATAATGATGAAAACTGTTTAACATTCCCCCCTATCGCCTAATTTCAGTACTCCCATCTCATCGCCATTACAGTCATTTCCATTCCCACCCCCTCCACCTCCACTACTACGACTTCCAACACTTACAGTACAACTACGCATACAATCACCCCCCCCCCCCTCCACCGAGGATTTATGAGCCAATCACACACTATTCCCTCTCCACAATCACGATCGCCACCATTATCGCCGCCAATAAGACCAGCACATGAAACACAGCCACAAACACTGCTATTGCCTCGCCCACAACCAAAGTCTATGAGTGTTTGCACGTACACGCCTGAACCAGCTCTTTCTGTCCATTATGATGTATTTCACCTCCCATCCATCGCGGCCCACGCACGGAAAGCATACAGCCAATGATACTTAGCCGCCCCAATGGCCAAAGAGTGAATGATCGGACAAACTGACCAAATGGGCGACCAAAACAACATAGGGGATGATATATGTGTCTGTTTTGGGACTCCGTTTTGTTCTTAACCGCCTAAATAAGTCGCAAAGGAAATGATCGGACGAAGCGGAGACCAAAAAAGGAATAGACAAGATATATTGGTGTCTGTTCTGTGTCTTAGTTTTGCTCCTAAAAATACCCCAAATGAAAGAAGAGAATAAACAAACTGAGCCATACGGGAACAAAATCACAAAGGTTAAGATATTTGGATGTCTCTTTTGGGGGGCTCTGTTTTGTTCCTAACCTCCAAAATTATATCGCAAAGTGGAATGATTGAACGAAATGACCAAAGGGGAGAAAAATAACAGGAGAAATGATAAATGGGTGTCGATATTTTTTTTGTAGCTTCACTTCCAACCACCTGAATTAACCACAGAGGGAAGAATTGGAAGGCAAAGTGACCAGTAAAGGAACCAAATCACAAAGGGCAAGATATATGGTTCCCTTTTTTGTTGTTTGAACGTTTCTCTTGACCCCCAGAATGGAGCACAAAGGGAGGGCCTGGATAGACAAAGGGACCCTCTGGCGGAGTAGCATCAGAATTCCCAGAGTCATGGATTTTTAATTTGACCCAGACACACGGAGCTGGTGAGCACTGACACCGAACCAAAACTAGGAACAAAGAAGAAAGATGTATGGGGATGTATGGGATGATACACTAGCATATCAGATCCAGAGCGGACGGACATTTTTCTTCTTTTTTGAGAGAGAAGTGACATTCAACCAAAAGGAGGAACAAGAAAAAAAAAGAATGGAATAGAAAAAAGCCATCAATTGAGTGACCATACACGGAAAGGTAGAATGTATGGGTTTCTCTTTAGTTTTGATTTGCCTTTTGGACTTATACGCGAAGAACTGGAAAAATGTGACTCCTAACCATCAAAATGTGTCAGAAAGAAGGAAATATTGAGTAGAGAAAGCAGTCTATGAGGTGGAGAAAGCATGGTTAGAGAAAGGATGGGTAGAGAAAGCATGGTTAGAGAAAGGATGGGTAGAGAAAGCATGGCTAGAGAAAGGATGGGTAGAGAAAAAATGGGTAGAGAAAGCATGGGTAGAGAAATGATGTGTAGAGAAAGAATGGGCAGAGAAAGCATGGGTAGAGAAAGAATGGATAGAGAAAGCATGGACAGAGAGAGCATGGGCAGAGAAAGCATGGGTAGAGAAAAGATGGGTATAGAAGTAAAGCATGGGTAGAGAAACGGGTAGAGAAACAGTTTATTGACGGACCAATATTCCAGCGCTATTCTATTTTATTTCTGTTATTAGTTCAAGCAATCAAACCGAAGAACAGTGACACTTAACCTCCACCACTGGCCGCATCAAAAGAATTATTAAACAGACAAAACGATCCAATGGCTAACCGGAATATGGACGGTCAGGATACGAGTATATGGCTTTCTATTTTCCTATCCTTTTTAATCTTGGCGCCAAACAACCGAAAATGGAGAGCAGTGACATGTTGAAGCGGAGAGGAAAAAACTGTTAGAAAGAAGAAAAAATGGGTAGAGAAGGTAATCAATCTATTTTCGGACCAGGATCACAACACCATTTTATATTAGTTTTGCCATTTAGTTCAAGCAGTCAAACTAGAGGAAGAAGAGTGACACTTAGGTCGGTATTATAAAACATTATTGCTTCTCACATGAACTATTCTAAAGGTCAAAGAGGGGACCAATCGGGTTACAATGAGTGTTTCTTTAGGTTCACGGTTCAAAAGAAGGATCAGACTACCACCAGGGTCGTAAAACTACCCCTGGAAATGTACCAAACTCCTACGAAAGCCTTGTCAAATATGTGAACTTGGGCGACGAAATGTTGAGTAATACGACATTTAACCTCCACATTTGCCCGCATCAAAAGAATTATTAACGATCCAATGGGAAACCGGAATATGGACGCTCAGGATATATGGATTTCTATTTTCCTTTTTCTCTCTTTTTTTTCTTAGCGCCAAACAGCCGAAAGTGGAGAGCAGTGACACGTTGAGGCGGACAGAGGAACCCTTTCAGGCCATCTGTCAGTCTCTTTGTCGTGTTACAAAATATTACTTTTGAAGAGCATTGTGTGCGGCGCTGCAGGATATTTTTACGTTATTGTTTTGTTATTTGATTGCGATTTTTTTTATTCAGGATGCATTGTTTATTTAGTTTTACCTTTTTTTTCCTCTCTGTCTGTGTTTTATTTATTTATTTCATCCAGTTGTGATAATGGGACTGATGGCGTGCGTTTGTCTGGCTTCCTTCTTTTTGTTGTTGCGTGTATATGTGTGTGTGTGTGTGTGTGTGTGTGTGTGTGTGTGTGTGGGTGTGGGTGTGTGTTTCAAACCGTAAAATATTAACCGAGCTGGAAATAAATAAACGAATGAAAACTGAAATGCATGACTGACTGACGCTGCGTGAACCAAAAACAAAAAGAGACAAATGAAAAATTAAACGACTGAAAGAAACAGAGGAATGTAACAGAGCGAGTCACTCAGTCTGATGAAATAAAACGAAAAAACAACACAAAGCATCTTACCTCGACTGTGAAAAACTGAAAACTAAATCAATTACAAAAACAAACAGCAAAACCCAATAACAAAATCACTCCTAAAAAACACAAAAGATGCAACACAGAGCAACGACAAGGACTTCAAGCAAAGGACAATGGCTCTCTAAAGTGTCCTTCGCGAACCTAACATTAAACCATTTACAATACCATTTCCGATCGACATTTAAGTAGTGGACGGAGAAAACCTGTTACGAGCGCCTATTACATGGTTGGCTCACCTGTACAAAGCGCCACCTGGCCCCAATCTCTGTGCTTAGCGGCAGGATAATCTCACGTCAATGGAATACCGAGAAGCTGGCGAGTTCATAAGAAGAGTCGAGTAGGAGGTAGAGGAGGAGGAGAAGGAGGAAATGGTGAAGGTGGTGGTGGAAGAGGACGAGGAGGGGGTAGACGAGAATGACGAGGACGAGGTCAATTAGGACAAGGAAGCGGAGGAAGAGAAAATGGAAGAGGGGGTGGAGGAGGAGGAGACATGGAGGGAAAAGAAAAAGGAAGAGAAGGAAGAGGAGAATTAAGACAAAGAGGACGAGGACAAGGAGGAGAATGAACAACAGGAAGACGACGACGAAGAGGAGGAAGAGGAAGAGGAAGAGGAGGAGGAAGAGAACAGGCGCTATGGAGTACGAGACTAACTGAAGCGGGAAACAGAAGAGGATGACGTCTACAAGGAGAGGGAAGCGGAGGAGGATCGGTGAGATGAATAGGGGAACCAGACTGATGAAAGGGGAGATCACCTGACAAACGCCACCTGTGTGTACCCTGAGCTGATTACCATTCGCCTCCTCCTATCCACTCATCACAGCTCACCTGCTTCCCTCACCTGACGCTCCGATATGATTTAACTCGCTGCAGACAGACCAGTTGCGTTCCCGTTCAGCCTTATTTCACCTCTCCACCGCGCCGGGCACATCACACACAAACTTGATCTGTAATTAGGGTGATTAACGACTTCGATTATAACTACTTGACTTATTGGATTTAAAATGTTAAGTTTCGTGATTAATTACATGTTAATCTAATATCCTCGATGACTCTAATTAGTTGTTGTCGGCTTTCAGAACTTACGCCTCTACCTGAACTTCAATTACAGGAATCATAAGTAATTATTTTTTTATTCGCACGCACGGACACACACACACACACACACACACACACACACACACACACACACACACACACACACACACACACACCTTAATCACCTGTGCAGCGCCTGGAGGGGTCATTACACCTGCCTGGGGGTGATTTACGACCATAAGACGCAGTAAATATCCTTAACGTCTCCTTGATATAGAGACTATTTGCCTTGCCTCTTGCCCGCGCCGCCGTGAACCAGAAAGTCGGCTCACAGTGCGTCAATTTCGAACTTATGCTCAGGTCCCTCAAGTCTCAGTTTGCTGCTGCTCCGGGTCACGGCAGTTTGGCTGACCCATGTCTTCAAGTGTTGACTCTCATTAAGAACCGCTGTACCAAGCATTATCCTCAAATATTTGTGTATTGAACCACCGAGGGAACATAGCGGGTGTGTTTCTGTGATGGGGGGGAGGTGGAGAAGGGGGGCGATAGAATAAGAGACCTGAGCTGGAAGAGATAAATATAAGAAAAGTAAACATTATATACAAACCAAAGAATAACAGTTACTAAGCAGATAATAAAGAAAAATAATAAAGGAGTTATAGAAAGTCAGAATAGGACGTAAAAGAAGAGTTAAAAGCCATACAGTGAGAGAGAGAGAGAGAGAGAGTGGAGCAAATCAAAAAAGCAAAATTTAGGAAACAAAGGCATTATCGCCCCCCCCCACTCCCACACACACTTATACAGCGTCACCTTAAGTCAACTCGCCTCACGCTGATGTCACATT
>NC_066541.1:12265893-12294961 GCF_024679095.1 Eriocheir sinensis | reverse complement strand
GAGGCTCAATAGACGATAAATACACACTTAAGTCCCCTGTATACACACAACAGATGTTTTCCCGGGTTGTGTTTACCGAGCATCAGACAAAGGTTTTGGTTGCTCGCCACAGAAGATTCAAACCTAAATTATGTAAAAGTTAGCAGATTAAAAACAGAAAAAGAATACAAAATCCAAAGAACACGAATACAAAAGACAAATGATACAAAAATAGTGCAATTACAAAGCTAACCGAGCAATACAATGCTATTACATCGCAAGCCTGTGTCCAATTATGTGGGAATATATGTGTTTACTCTCTCTCTCTCTCTCTCTCTCTCTCTCTCTCTCTCTCTCTCTCTCTCTCTCTCTCTCTCTCTCTCTCTCTCTCTCTCACACACACACACACACACACACACTCGCACACACAAATCCCCCCCCCCCTCACCCCCATTCGTACACGCGGTAGAGGGCAGGCTTTAGGTGCACTGTGATGTAGCGTCGTCTAATCATAAGGAAGAGTGACATACATTCACTTTTTTGCTCTCCCTTCACTTATGTCCGGGTGCAAGATTTACCAAGGACTTTCAGGAACCAGTCACGCATTTCAACGGCGTCTCTCCTCCATCAGAGCCTTCCCCGCTACGCACACCGGCCTCATATGGTTACTTGTTGCATCATTCCCTCGATTAATAGCTTCCTTTTCCCTATACAATCCCCCGACTCTCACCCTTGGACGCAACCGCCGCAGGGAACATAAAAGGAACGACCAAGCGTGTAGGCGGTAGAGAAAACGGTGCTTCTTCTTATTGTTAAAGGATGAGAGGGAAACTATTATTATTCTCGCTGGCTACAGGATACGGTGAGGTCGGGTGACTGAGTGAGGGTCGTGTGAAGGGGATCATGGGTGTTGCAAGTACCGTGAGGGTGTAAAGGTGTGTAGGTGGTGATTGAAAGCTTGGGATATGGATTTTGTGAGGCGGTAGAAGGAAAGGGGAGAGAAGGGAGGGTGAATGAGAGGGGTGAAATAAAGGGAGCGTGAGGAATTGAATGGGAGAAATGTGATGTGAATGAGGAGGGTGTGAGAGTGGAAATGAGAGGAGGGCTGACGAGAGAGAGAGAGAGAGAGAGAGAGAGAGAGAGAGAGAGAGAGAGAGAGAGTGGAATGGAAGTTAAGAGGAAAAGAAAAAAAAAAGTGTGAGAAACAGTTGGATGTAATACGAGGGGTTGGCAAACACAGAAAGAGAGAAAAAAAAGAATGATAAAGGTAGAATATGCATAGAAAGAGTGACAGGAAATGGGAAAAAAATGATGCGGATTAGAAATTTATGAAGTTGTGGAGCAATAAAAAAAAAGGGGAGAGAGAGAGAGAGAGAGAGAGTGGTGGCGTGAGGAAGAACATTAGCTAAGGTTCCTGGGAGTTTATGAGAGCCGATAGCAGCTCATTCCCTGTAGCTGCGTGATAGTTTTTTTGCTTTACTTTTTTCCCTTTTTTTTCTCTTATTTTACCTTTTATTTTTTACCCGTAAGCTGGTGTGACTCGTGCAGCCAAAGTCGTATTAGAAACAAAGCAGAATAATGTGTTACGAGGAGGAGGAAAAGTAAATGTCATAGAGAAAATAAATGTGAAAGAGAGAGATAGAAATACAAACCCAAGACCCTTTTCTCTAATGCCAAGTACTTTAACATCTCTTCTTATCCTGAGTTCACCGTAGCAGAGAATTCTTATCAGAGCTTCGGTAGAAAAAAAAAAGTAATAATAAAGAAATAGAGACTAAACAACATTTTTTTATAGGATTGTGTGGCTATGAAATCGAGTTCCGGACGCACATTTTTTTTCCCGACTACATAATTATAACAAAGGTTTCAGTTTATTTTCTGGTGTCTATTAGGAAACACGAAGCCTTCTGTTATAGTTTGTTCTCATCAGCATCGAGTATATAGAAATATTACCCAATTCATGAAGAGGTTAAGTGAGTGCGGCAAAGTTTATTAGAATTTTGATCCCGTGCAGACAGCGGCTTTAATTTTCACTTGTTGTTGTGTTTCTCTCTTCGTGGCATCGCTTTTTGTTCATCAGGCGGCTCATATTTCCTTTTTAATGAATCGTTTCGCTGTGACATCAGGTGGAAATTGTGAGAGCGCTCCAGAAACGTCAGTCGAGATGAATTAAATTTGTAATAAAAACATGCGTCTTCAATATACTGCCGTCTATTCCATCGCATATATTTTTTTTATTTACTATTGTATTATAATATTCCCCTCCCGTCCTCAGTAGTTTTGAATTTCCGAAAAAAATCCCACTTCTTTGATCTTTATAATCCCCCATCTGAAGAAATCGCCATATAACCTGAAACTCCGGAGCGAAACACACAACAGTGACGTCTTTCTAGGTCGCCGAGTACTCTGGGGCAACGCAAAAACAAAGCATGTGTATTGTGTTGTCCGGACGCGTAGCTGTCAACACACTGCCAGGCGCCCCGCGAGAGCCCGCTACAGAATGGGGTGTACCGCGCCCTGGGATCGGCGGAAACGAAAGAAAAGCTGTCCATTGTAAGTCTGGCTGGCATGAAGGAGTGGGGCGGAGCCGGGCGCAAGAAATCGTGAAAAAGAGAAACACATGAAGACAAAATACAGAAAATGTTGGCACCTTACGGGGAATGGTAATACATTTGTCTCGCTGCTTCAGAGCCCGAGCTGAAATACCGTAAGGGATGCAACATTTTTACTTATTAATGTTTCTTCGCTCCCCGTGTTTCTTGTTTCCGTAAAAATGCGTCACTTGTCTTAATCAAGTGTCCATTTTGCAGTACGCCAGTAGGAATAAAAACTGTCAACACAAAAAATGAAACTAACTGCAGAGATTAATAATGATATGTTTGCTGCGCTTCCTTGTTCCGTACACACACACACACACACACACACACACACACACACACACACACACACACACACACACACACACACACACACACTCTTAAGAAAATGAGACATGCAGAGAGAGAGAAGAAATAAGAAGTTTCATTTTTTCGCCGCACTGATGCCGTTAAGACTTCAACTCATTGACTTAAAGTGCCAGAAAAAAAAACAGCATCCGTCGCCCCTCGTGCATTAGGAAAATTGGACCTGCTAACTTGGGGCGGCCTCCAATTGCTCTGGGGTCTGAGGGTTGGGTCTTCCGAGGCCAACAAGAAACGTCTACAGTTTGGGAAGTTAAGGCGAAGTTTGTCAAAACACATTTGCCGCGGGAAAAAAGCCGGATCAGGTACGTGTCTCCTGAGTAATGTTTACCCGGCGCTGAGGCTCTATTAGAAAACGTGGGCTTCTTTTATTATTGTCTTTGTTTGGCTTTTTCCTTCATGTTCCTGTCTTGGAGTGTCGTAACGGGGAACTTTAAGCAGAAAAGACGTGGTTAATGTATTTATCTTTTCGTATCGGTTTTCCGTGCAGGGGAGGGTTGATTTTTTTTATTTTTTTATGTGGGCGTGATGAGGTTGATAACAGTGCAGCAACAAAGGAAATAATAATCTTCAATAATCGAGAACATTAATATTAGTACTACATCAATGAGACTTTGGATGATTAACGAGATTATAGGTTATGTGTGTGTGTGTGTGTGTGTGTGTGTGTGTGTGTGTGTGTGTGTGTGTGTGTGTGTGTGTGTTGAAAGTTCAAAAGAGTTACACGGTTATTTACATTCTGTCAAGAAAGGTTTGTATTTCATTTCATAGCGGCTCTTTAATGTTGATAAATAATGCGAGAACCATTTTCAGAATTGTGATTTGCTTCTTTCTAGCTCGTCCACTTTGTTCATTGTTTCTCTTTGCGAATATTATATCGTTCAGAGAATCTGTAGATGCATGAAGTGAAAACATTTTCTGATTCGTGACATGAAAACTTGCCCACTCATTATTTTTTTCATCAGTATTTAGTTTCGGATATTATATACCTCCACTAATATATGGGCAAGAACATCCACCCTGCTTGTGTTTGGAGGAGGGTGGTTATGAAAGATAAACAAACATGGATGCAGTATCAATAACACCACCTTTTAGCAATACATGTATAATCACATTTATGAATTCGGTTCTACAATTAAGTATTCCCAAGAAAATTACATAGCTCACGAATGTAATATTGAATAAACCAATGTTCAGTCTTTGATTATGTGCCAACAAATACGAGGAGCTCACGTTGAAGGAGAAAATCTAAGAGTAGTAAAGAGAAAGCCTCGAACCAGAATCCCCCGAACATTTGAATAACCTGCACAATATATGAACGTGGGCGATGCCGGCTTCGTAACATGTATTTAGTATTATTCCATGTTTTCCATACATAGACTCAAACATACCAGACCCAACCCTTATCACTGCCTATAATACCTCGACCGGCCATCATTCCCGCTTCCAGCCAGTCTCCCATTGTCTGGAAAAGGAAAAAAGGAAGCGGAACGAACAGAAATTGAACACATCCTTCTCTCAAATCTTCCGCCTCGTGTAACCAGGACACAAAGCAGAGAAATAACGTGGAAATATATACTTCCTTCCTACACGGTACTGAGTCCGACCATATTCCCAGGCTGTGTTGCTTGTAAAGGTGATATTCGGGGTGTTCTGAGTGGCCCCTCAACCTTGGATAATGGAGGAAAATCGTGTATATAGAGTCGGCCCACCTCACCTGTGTAGTTCAGCGGGTTTCAATTAGTGAGGAAGGAAAGCAGTGGGCCTGGATTTATGTGGATGCTCCCCGTAATGAAAGATTTGGGGAGGGAGTTAGCTCTCAAAAAAATATATAAATTGGTTTAATTGCAAGAGAGGCGAGTGCTGGCGTCCCCGTGTCTGTCTCTTCCTCGTATATATTTAAGGAAAAGAACGTGTGGTGAGTTTGTTTGTTTGGGTGTGTGTTTGTTTGTTTAGTTATTCGTGGATGTTGATTTTATATAAGTAGGTGTGATCATAGACACACACACACACACACACACACACAGAAAGAAAGAGAGAGAGAGAGAGAGAGAGAGAGAGAGAGAGAGAGAGAGAGAGAGAGAGAGATTATCACTCGTTTCTATATCGAGGACATGGGTTCGTGCTGGTATGCAAGCGTGACAACATAAACAAACAAAGCCACAATCTAATTCACTCGTTTACGTCAGCCAGAGGAAAAAAAAAACACAAACCCCAAATTTTATAACCATTGATAAACCTAACTGTAGGATTGAATATCATGGCCGCTGTTGATTTTCATAGTTACCCTTCACTCTCATTCTGCTACACTTCCTTTCTAACCGTACCTTTGCTAAGCTTCGGTCGGAGCTACACTGCAGTTTAAACTCTTCTAAGCTTCTACCCTTGCTGCCATGGGTATAAAGTAACATTAGGTGAACACATCTACTGGCTGGCTATTATGTCGGATGACGAACTTTTCTATTTGTAATTCAGAAGCAGGATTAAAGGGTGGGATGCATCCTGTATAAATCTACGGTCATAGCCGGTTCAGTTTCACTTATCTTGCAATGCTCGGACCGATCTAGTGTTACCTTGGTGGGGGGGTGGAAGTGGGTATGTGGGTGGGTGAGAGACCGACATATAGAAAAACAGACCGAAAGACAGAGACACGCTAACAGACTTACAGAGAGATTGAGAATAAATGAGAGAAAAATGAGGGAAAGGAAGAGAGAAAAAAACATTGAGACCAAGAGACAAAACAGACACCTAATACATTTCATTGACCTTTCAGTATTTCCATTATTGCGACTGCTTAAGATGGCCTCAAGTCTCTTAAAATACAAACTCAGTTAACTTGAAATGTAAAATCAAATATCTGGGTAAAGACTGTTAGCAAGGATAGGTGATTTGATTTTAGGCATTTAAGTTTACGAAGTTTTGTATACCCGCTGCTCCTAAGTGCATGCGGTTCGTGTTTGTTCGTGTGCGTGTGTGTATGTGCGTGTATGTGTGTGTGTGTGTGTGTGTGTGTGTGTGGGTGTGTGTGGGTGGGTGTGTTGTTGATCCTTTTTGGTGCTTAAGTGGCTTAAGTGAAATGAATATGTAATGGTTTGCCTTTTTTGTGGTGCAGGATTGTTTACTCTCCGTGTCTGTTTCTATCCCAAAGAAAATTAGGGCATCACACACACACACACACACACACACACACACACACACACAAACACACACATACACACACACACACACACACACACACACACACACACACTGTACAAAGGGATATCCAGATATGATATTTGTGTGTGCGAAGCTGGGTATGCGTAAGAGAGAGAGAGAGAGAGAGAGACTCCTCCCGCCTCCCTTCAGGTCATTTCACCTCTCATTAACTCTTCTCGTTGATTTATTCATTGCTTTCAAATTCGCGTCCAGGGGAGCGTGACGTGTGCGATTTATCTCATTAGAGCGTGAGCCGCGCCGCGAACAATCCCTCGGCAAGGCGGGGGGGGTAGGTGTTGTTTGTGGGTGGTGAGCAGCGCCGCGAACAATCCCTCAGCGCTAGGGGGAGGAAGGGGAGGCAGGCGTTGACAGGTTTGGGCGTGGCTGTCGGTGTTGGTTATGGGAGGAGGAGCGGAAAGGGGATTGGATTGCTGGATGCTGTGGATTCAGTATGAGGTGTGGGTATGGGATCTACTAAGGCTCTGTGTGTGTGTGTGTGTGTGTGTGTGTGTGTGTGTGTGTGTGTGTGTGTGTGTGTGTGTGTATTTATTAAAGAAGTACTTATAATGCATTATACTGTCGAGATACAAATTATCTTTAAGTGGATTTCTGCCATAATTAAATCTTTAGTATTAGGTGTTTATAAATGAGTCCTTTTTTGTGGAACACGCGTAAGAATTAGTTTGTTTGTACTTCCCTCACATGCAATTCTCAGTTCAGCATCACCTTTTCAAACACTTATTATCTCAATACGCATATGCATTAACCCTTTTCATCGCATTCATTCAGGTCTCACGTGTATGACAACTCAACCACACATTTCGACTCTGACGGTTCGCATAATCAGGTGATACAAGAGTCTTACCTGTAATACAACACCTCTAGGGCCGAGGGGTCGTGTTCGCAGCATGTCGGACCGCGCACCTGAGGATTAGATGATTTTCGGTATCACAGGTGTGTCATTGTGTATCATTCCTCCCTGTGCCTTTCATTTACCTGTTGATAGTTGAAGGAAGTGAGTTTAGAAGAATGAAGAGAGTGTGACTGACCCTTAAATTTTCCTTATCTCACTATAGCGGGCGTTTTTGTTGCTTTTTCTTTTTTTTCCCATGAGCTGCCTCCCATGCTGTAAAAAAGACATCACCATAGATCACAACCTGTACCTTTCTTTTCCTTCTACTTTTACTCTTTAACTTCTCCATATATATCCCCAAGCTTTTGTAGTTATTGATAGTTGAAGATGAGTTTAGTGGAATGAAAAGAGCGGAATGAAACTGCAATCTCTTTATTTCCCCATAGGTATTCCCATAGATCCCAGCCTGTACCTCTCTTTGCCTTCTATCTTTACTCGTTAACTTATCCAATATAAATCCCCAACCGTCCCTCTTCGTCTCCTGTCCCCAATAAAGGTCAGTAACTTACCCTCTCTCCTTCCTTCCAGTTCTAGTCCGTACTTTCATCCCTTATCTCCGTGTCTGTCTTCGCTGGCCTTACAGTCCTTCTTCCCCCTCCCTGCCCCATCCCTATCGACTGTTTTTTGTGCTCCTAAAACTTGGTGAAGGTTCGTGATTTATGTATTGTTCTCGTTCCTCGCTTTCTTCTTTTATTGCGCTCGCATTTCAGCAGATATTTTTTCTCTATTCCTTTTTTTTGTTGCATTTTTTTATGGGTCTGGAGCAGCGTATCCTCTCAGTGTCAGAATTAATTGCGTGACATTATTTCCCTCATTACCATTATGTACATTATTCCTCTCCTTCTCTTCCATCCTTCCTCCTCCTCCTCCTCCTCCTCCTCCGTCTCCTCCTACTATTACTCCTACTGCTTTTACTCCTCATGCTTTTCCTCATTCTGCTCCGTTTTCTTCCTTCCCATATTCGTTCTTTCCTCCTCCGCAGAAAATACTATGAAAACAAAACCTACGACTACTACTACTAATACTAATATTACTACTATTGACACATAATATTTACACACATTTTTATTATTTCCTGTGTCTTAAACACCACAACACGACCTCAACATCCCCATCATTACTCCACCTACCCACCCACCCACCCACCCGCTAACCCACCACCCACCCATCCACCCACTTAAACACACCCCCAGCACACCCACAATCACCGCCGCGCCATTACAGTAAGTGGACGCCATTACTATTGCGTAGCTATTAACAGATGGCGCGTTTAATGGGTTCACCTCGCCTGTTCTGTTGTCTAGAATGTGGATTAATTACCGGTGATTTGCTCCTCATTATTTCGAGGTAACCCGCGTGCGTTCGAGTGGTGAAAGGGGGAAGAGAGAGAGTTAGGGGGAGAGAGAGCGTGTATGTGTGTGTGTGTGTGTGTGTGTGTGTGTGTGTGAGAGAGAGAGAGAGAGAGAGAGAGAGAGAGAGAGAGAGAGAGAGAGAGAGAGAGAGAGAGAGAGAGAGAGAGAGAGAGAGAGAGAGAGCATGTTTCAAGGTAAAGGGCACTGACAGCTTAACGTTTCACATATATGAGCTGATGTGTGTGTTTGTTTACGAGTATAATATAATGTCTGTTCCTTTTTGTACATAGATGATTCATTGTTTCGTGGCCCTCAACACGACGGCCATTCATTAACAAGCATATATAAAATAAATATTTTTACTAATATGCATAAAAAAGTAGATCACACTCCATTACCGGCATTTGTTTACATGTATAAGCTGAACACATCTATATAAGCTTAGCCACTACTGAATACTCAACCGCTGGCTCATGTTTTTTTTTGTTTTTTTTCATAGATAAAACACAGCATTTCCTATTCAGTAACACACACTACTGAAAGTTTTTTTTTTTTTGTTTTGTTTTGTTTTTTCAAGTACAGATAGAGAACTACAATACATATTTATGAACACAATTCTTAGTTACACAACACACTCCACCGCCGGCCTTTTCTGTCTCATCATCGGCCACAAACATTGCTACAAAACAGTATTATCATCTTCCCTCACTTCCTGCCACGCTCCAAGCCTCGTAACATTAAATATTACTACTTTCAAACACAGGAGCCGCCGCCACGTATTCCATATTCACGGGTTTATTATTCTAGGTGCCGCTGAAGCCATTATGGTAATCACCCTTCCCGCACCGCCGCCTCAGGAGTTGAAGATGAGAAGGCTCGTCTTGGGTGTGTCCTTGGAGCAGGCTGATGACTTTGTGGGCGGGAGGGCAGATGGCAGATGTATATAATAAGTGAGAGGATGATGTGCGATAGTATGTCTCAAAGAAGCAAGGTGTTTTGTGTACTTACTGACGCGTCTGTCAGGTGATCTCTTCATTTTAAATATTCTCTGCTATATACTCTGCTCATTCAGTAATTAAAAATATCTTTTTTTCTTTTATTTCATTGAAGTTTTAAATGGCAGCATGACCTTTTCCCCTCGTGCTCAGGTATAAGTATATAGACAGGTACCATAGTATCGTAGCTTTCTTTGGAAAGTCTTTATTCCTTAGTCTCTTTCAGGGCAACACATGTCCACTTCTCTCTCTCGATTCGTCTTGCCTAAAACTTTTCGGACTCGTCCGTGTCAGCGCAGTCAAACTTTTGCCTCCAAGACTCTTAATATCGGGTGATTTAGGGAGAATCGAAGACTCGCTGCCGTATTTTTTCCTCTTTCACTCTTTTCAACTGCCGAGACGATATATAGACCCCAGAAAGCCATTAATTAAAGAGACTTCAGTCTTTCCAGACAGCATCTTTGTAGAGCATGACTCTCTTGCTAGTCTCTTGCTAGTCGTATTTTTTTGGCTCTAGACGCTGAATTTTATACAGATCCCAAATACTGACTATGTTCTTTTGTAAGATAAATGTACGTATTGAAGTTTCATTTACATAAAGACTCTGAAACAAAATATTTAGTTAAAAAAATTAAGATGTCAAAACTTTTTTATAAGATTTGACGTTGCAGTCAGTCTGATGAAGATAAATGTATCCAGTTATATTTTTCTTTAAGTGTTTTTTATCTTTAAAATCTCACTGCTGCCTTTGACAATTAAAAAAATATATCTTACTCAGTTACCTATAACGAATTGCTTAGAATAGTAAATAGCAAAATTAAAAGCAATGCAAAAATATTAATTTATTTCACTCCGTTTGTTGAAAAATTCAGCTGATCCTGTCTTCCTCATATACGTGCACACAAACAGTAGTTAAAAAAAAAAACATGAAAAACAGACTACGCTGTTAATAGAGAAACCTTGAAGACAGGGAACGCAGCAAATCCTTCAGAGCGAAAATATATATGTTAATTTCACTCGCTTTAGTCCGTGTCAGGAAGGTTTCATGAGTATGTCTTTTCGCTCCTTCGTGCTGGCAATGAGATTCAAGACTCCGGAGCTGCAGGTAAAAGGAAGAAACTTTTACATTTGTCTTGCAGTGGCCTTTCTTCCTCCTCCAGGTGATATATTGAAGCTACTTAAGGGAAGGAGAGGGAGGAGAAGGGAAAAGATGGAGGCTGGAGGAGAGGAAGGAGAGGAGGAAGTGTGGGAAGGACAGGAAGGAGGGAGGTAAAACAGATGGAAGAGCTGGAGGCTGTGAGGAAAGAGACGAGGAGAGAAACCTGTGCTCTTGTCTTCTCCTCTTCTCTCCTTTTCTCTTCCCCCTCTCCTCTCCTCTTTTCTCCTCTCCTCTCCTTTCGAGTTTTCTTCCCTCCTCTTCTTGGTAATACAGGTGCGGAGGAGAGCAAAGAAAACGATAAAAGGAGAACGAAGAAGAATTAGGCGAAGCGGAAGAGGGCAAGGAAGAGGAGGAGGAGGAGGAGGAGGAACCGGAGGGAGGAAAGAAGAAAAAATAAGAAAGTGATGGGATAAAGGAGGAGGATTTAGAAGATTACCGTGAAGAAGGAGAGAAAGAAAGAAAGAAAGAGGAGAGAGAAAGCGAGTTAGAGAGAAAGACAGACAAACAGACAGGCACAGAGAAACACAAACACACCCACACCCACCCACCCACCCACCCACCCACACACACACACACAGAGACGAGACGAGACGAGACGAGACGAGACGAGACGAGAAAGAAAAACGAGGAAGAAAAAAATACGAGGTTGAGTGCCTAATCTTTTATCCGTTCTCTACTTTACACAACTTATTCTTTCATCAGTACGTTATTATATCACACACACACACACACACACACACACACACACACGACCCACCCTTGGAGAGACGGCAGCGGGCAAACCACCTATAGAATTCCGTACATTGGGTCGAAGAAACATACGGAAAAAGAGGGTAGAAAATCAGTGTAGAGGGAAGCCTATAGCGTTGGTTAAGCTCGTGGCCAACACTGCTCATCTGGAAACATGTTGACGGGAAAGTTTGTGTTGTTGGAATGAGGTCAAGGAAGAGTTTTGTTATCTAGAACGTTATTACTTGTGTTCTGTGCTGCTTTATTGGGTCTTGCTTCCTTATTTTTTTTTTTAAAGGAAAAAGTAATGTTGTTGTTGATGGTGGTGGTGGTGGGGATGATGGTGGTTGTGGTGGTGGTGGTTGGTAACTTTTGTGGTGAGGATACTTTTCAAAATTTTCTCCAAGTGTTGCTTTTACAGTTTTTTCTTTATCCATTCAAATTGGACACAAAACAAGCTGTGAAAACAAACAACAAAAGAGGAATGAAAGACGGAAAGTAATAAATAAATAAACAAAAGCAGGCAAAAATTGAAGGATGGTTATAAAGAAGCACAATGAAGAATAGAAGATACGAAAAACATACAACAAAGAAAAAAAAGACGGAAAATAGGAAACAAAGAAAAAACAAAAGAGGAAAAAAATGGATGGATAAAAGAAAACAGATGGAACAAAAGAAAGACAGAAGAAAACAAGAAAAGAAGATAGGAAAGAAAGAAAGGATTTTATTAAAGTATATTTATGCGTTCTCCTGCGTTTTGGCTTACATTTTTTTTAGTGGTTATCATTTTTCATATACAAGTTTGCTTCTGTCAGGTGTTCAGTCCTCGCTTACACCTGTCAGTTACCTTTCGGCTAATCAGCAAAGTTTGGATGTGGGGGAAGAGAGATTTTTTTTCTGACGTGCTCGCCATATCCGCCTCTCCTCCGCCTGTCTGTTTGTCTGTATCTGTTTATGAAAGAGAAAGAGAAACGGGGGGAGAGATATACCGCCAAATAATGACTACCTAGAGTTTCCAAATTTCTTGTTTAAATTGCCTTAGAAATAAAAATAGATAATGGTATATGAAAATGGAAAAAATAGAAAATGCGAAGAAAATACCAAGAAGTCTGAACAGAGAGAGGAGGTGAAGGAGAAAGAAGAAAGAACAGAAAGAAAAGGATGAGGATAAAGACGCGGAGGAGGAGGAGGAGGAAGAGGATAAGGAGGAAAGAGATAAGACTGCTCGTAACGCTTATTTTTCTTTTACTTAGAAGGAATTAAAGATTAAAGGTCATTCACAAATGGGGCTTAAGCCAGGAAGCGAGGCGGGAGAGCGAAAGGAGGAGGAGCAGGAGGAGGAGGAGCAGGAGGAGGAGGAGAAGGAGGAGGAGGAGGTGGAGGAGGAGAAAGAAGAAACTCGTTAAATTAGCTCTAGTTTTAAATATATTACATCTATATCTCTATGTTTATTTTCACTGTATTTCTCCTTAGTAAATAGAAAACCAAGAGTATTTTACCTTAATTACTGTCACATTACTTGCATTTCAGTCCCGTTTCCTTGTATGGCACCTCCTCTTTTATTTCTCCGTTTCCTTCTTCTTTTGTATTGCTCCACAACTTCATAACTCTTTAATCCGCATCATTTTTTTCCCATTTCCTGTCACTCTCTTCATACATATTCTCCCTTCATCATTATTTTTCTTTCTCTCTTTCTGTGTTTGCCAACCCTCGTTTTACACCCAACTGTTTCTCACATACCTTTTTTACTTTTCCTCTCAACTTCCATTCCATTCTCTCTCTCTCTCTCTCTCTCTCTCTCTCTCTCTCTCTCTCTCTCTCTCTCTCTCTCTCTCTCTCTCTCTCTCTCTCTCATCTGAATTAATTACCGCTCAAATGGCTTCGCATTATCACAGCCAATTAACTAGTTTCGAGCAGTTATCATGCGTGAACGAGTGTTGCAGTGAAGCAGGAAAGAGAAGGAGAGAGAGAGAGAGAGAGAGAGAGAGAGAGAGAGAGAGAGAGAGATTTGTTAGAAAAATGGGTGAGATAAGGAAAAAAAGGAGCTTAAGAACGGAGGGAGCGATACAGGGAAGGAAAAAAGAAAAATGAGAGAGAGAGAGAGAGAGAGAGAGAGAGAGAGAGAGAGAGAGAGAGAGAGAGAGAGAGAGAGAGAGTAATAGAAGTTGAGGAAAGAAAAAAGAAAAAGGAGGTATGGGATTGAGTTTAATACGAGAGTTAGCAACTACGTCAAGAGAAGAGAAAAATAGAGAAAATAATACAAGGAAAATACGTTTGAAAAGAGTGACCAGGAAAGGGAAATGAGAGAGAGAGAGAGAGAGAGAGAGAGAGAGAGAGAGAGAGAGAGAGAGAGAGAGAGAGAGATGATTATAATATTTTAAATCGTAATGGCACACGCTTAATAACTCACAATATTCACTTGCCCAAAAACACAAGAGCCGCTCTGTGAATGCCGAATCTGTTTGCTCCACTAACTCGCGAATACCTGAGAAGCTGCACCTGATATTTACCTGGCAGGAGGAATTTCACCTGTGTCAACAAGGGCGAGGCGAAGCACGTGACCGAAATTGCTGACTGGCGAAGAAAACTATGAATAAATGTAGTGATCCGATGACGCTTAAATGTAGCTCGTGTTTGCCGGGTTTTTCAGCTATTCATGACTCTCTCTCTCTCTCTCTCTCTCTCTCTCTCTCTCTCGCTCTCAACATTTAGCACCTGAACTCGCTATTCCAGGTAAGGTAAATCATGCAGCAGATCTCTCTCACGCATGAACCCTCTGTAGTAGTAGTAGTAGTAGTAGTAGTAGTAGTAGTAGTAGTAGTAGTAGTGGTAGTATGCCTAGGCCCGGATAGTTTTCTTCCTTTTTTCCTTCATTAAGTGTGTATATGTCTTTTCCCAGAACCTGTACAGTGTAAATAATAATAAACGTTCCCAAACTTTGCCAGTATTTAATTTCCACGGCCATTCACCACCACCATCACCACCATCATTACCACCATCACCACCATCACCCTCACTGTCACCAAGACCCTTCTCACGACACGGCTGGGGGCGGCTGGACGAAAAGAAAAGAAAGGGGAACGGCAGGGACAAAAAGTGTGTACCGCTCTTGGGCTCCTCTGTCCCCGCCGCCTGCCATTCTCCCTTCATAACCTCGGGAACTTTTGCCATAAAGCGCCCGCGTTGCCATAATTAACGATGGTATTTTGCCTCGTTAATCGGACACCTCAACATTTGCCGGGCCGGATGTGAGTGTGTGACGTTCGTTCTTTTTTTCCGGGATTGTTTTTCTTTTTGTTTGTTTTGTTTTGTTTGTTTTGTTTTGTTTGTTTGTTTTGTTAGCGCGTGGTGGTGGTCATTCTCTCCCCTTTCTCTGTTTTCTCCCTAGTTGCTATCGGTTTCTCTTTCTCTCTGTTTCTCTGTTTTTTTTTTCCTTCTTTTCTTGCTCTTTGTTTATATGTGTTTCTCTGTTTTGGTTTACCTTTGTTTGTCTTTTTTATGCTGTTTCCCTTTTTTATTTGTCTTCTCCTTTCTGTTTTTGTTGGTTTCTCTTTCTATTTGTTTCCTCGTTTTATTTTTTCAATTTCCCTTGCTCTCTGTTTACTTATGTCCGTCTATTATTCGGTTTATCTTTGTTTCGTTTTTTTTTTCCATTTTTCTCTTTTATGTTTCTATGCACCTTATTTTCGTTGTTTCCATGCATTCTTTTCGTTCCGTTTCTCTGTTTATGTTTTTCTCTAGCTTACTGTTTTTCTCTGTGTTTGTTGATGCACCTGTTCTATTTTGCCCAGATATTTCCATCATTTGGCGTGTGGGTCGCAGGTGGGAATAGGTAATAAGCGGCGGCAATGGACATGTGTAGAGTTTAGTTGTGCTCGTTAAAAAGCCGTGTAGTTGGCCGCCACGTAAATATTTTCAGGTGTTTTTTTTTCATATGTGGGTTTTGCAGGTGTGTGTGTGTGTGTGTGTGTGTGTGTGTGTGTGTGTGTGTGTTTGAGCCAGAGGTGAGGTTTTTTGTTTTTATATATTTTTTTTAATGTGTGTTTGCGAGTTGTGGGTTGCTTTCGGGAGTAACTTTGTTTTCTCGCATTATATTTTGTGTGTTCATGTTTTGGTGTGAGCGTGCAAGGTGTGTGTGTAGGAAAGGGGGAGACGGGGGTATGTGTATATATGTATTTGTATGTATGTATATGTATTTGTAGTATGTATGAATGTGTGTGTGCGTTTGTAGTAGGTATGTGCATGTGTGTGTATTTGTTGAATGTATGTGTGTATTTGTATGTATGAGTGTGTGTGTGTGTGTGTGTGTGTGTGTGTGTGTTTAATAGTAGCAGCAGTAATAGTTTTTTTTTTTTTTTTTTTTTTTTTTACGTCTTCGCCTGTAGCACCGATAAGCTTTCTTCAGGGGCCTGGTGGTCGGCCCAAGCCCGTCATGGCGCAGGCATTTTTTTTTTAGTGGCGCCACTTATGCTTGTCTCATGCTGCCCCCGGAACTCATTCTTGATTCACTTGGACGGTTTTTTCTAGAGTCCGGGTTGATGGGTGGTCTTCAGGACAGCATGTGGGTAGTCTTAGGCCACTCGGCGGCAATAGTGGCAATAGTCTCCGTTGGGAAAACATATTGGCGCCACCTTCCCACCAGCCCATCACCTCGCGGGAAAAAGATAAACAACCCTTTCCGCGGCAGGTGAGGCGGCGCGTCTACCTGAGTGAGCCGCGAACGAATTTTCTCATCGCGTCTTGTTGTTTGCTCGCCCTAATGGAAGCTGCCCCGACTCACCGCTCACCTTTCCGATACCTCTATTAGTACCGTTGCGAGGCGGAGTGCAGGCGGAGGGCGTCTTTTTGAGGGGCGTTATTAAGGCTCACGAGTGCTATGATGGGGTGTGATGGAGGTGGCCGGTTCCCATGTCTCTTTCTCAACGCCATGCCTCGATAGTAACTCAGAACTGTCACGGCGACCAAACCTAGATGCATAGACTGTTTCATGTTTACAATATACTCTTTTCCCTTACACCAAAATAGTTGTAGAAGTAATTAACTAAATGAAACGCTACAGGCAAGAAAAAATCATCTTAAGAAACGTATGGAGACTCGTCTTTCATATTCAACAGTCTTTTCATTGTTTATAATTCTTTTCCCAGAACCTGTACTGTGCTATGATGGGTGGTGTGAGAATACTAGTTGGTTTCCATGTCTCTTAATTAATAACCCGCTAACACCCATGGTCCTTTTTTAGGACCAAAAACATTTCAACCTATTATGAAAAGAAACCGTTTCCATTTATCTTTATATATATATATATATATATATATATATATATATATATATATATATATATATATATATATATATATATATATATATATATATTATGTCTACCCCTATAGCGCCGGTAGGCTTGCTTGAGGGGCCTGGATGGTAGTCGGCCCCAGCCCGTTATGGCGCAGGCAATTGTTTATAGTGGCGCCATCTTGATAATGATAAAGCAGCCTTTGTTCTCCCTTACAGGAAAAAATAAGTAGTTTATAGTTACAGTCCTTCTACAGATAAACTCGCCTTCAAAACCAAAACATCCAGGAAGAGTAAAGAAATTGACAGGAAGAGTGCTTCAGGATGTACGATTCGATGGTACAGAACAGAGGGAGGAAAACAAAGGAAATGTGCACAGTGTAAGAAAAAAGTAAGCAAGGAGTGTGTAAAATGCAATGTGGGACTTCACATGGGAGACTGTGAGCGTCTATGGCATACACTGTAAAGGATACATAACAACAACTATGGTAAATCAATTAGGCTACCTATAATGTATGTATAATGTCTATTATAGTCATGTACTCGTATAATTTAGCTAAATGAATTTTCAAAAGTAGGATGGAAATGCTGTACTTTGATATTAGTCTTGGGTCGCAAGTTGCAAGGTTTCAGTTTTCCTGGTTCCCATGGTCCTAAAATAAGGACTTAATTTTATACATGCATATTTTGACAGCAAATCGTGATATTTGAATTTCATATGTAATTATGTTTTTCTTGCAATAAAAACTATTAGACAATATGAAAATTTCATTAAAAAAATTGGGCTCTAATGGATTTTAAACTTAACTAAATCTATCACGGCGGCCAAACCTAAATGCATCGACTGTTTAGTTTTTACGATATACTCCTTTTCCTAACACCTGTCTCGTTGTAGAAGTAATTAACTAAATCAAACGCTACAGGCAAGAAAAATACATCTTTAGAAACGTACTAAGACTCTCCTTTTTATATTCACCATATTTTTATCAGTACCAGTGCGCGAAAGTCGTCGAAGTAAAGGACTACATCAGAGGCACAGGCTTAAAAAATATATATAAATGATGCAGACCGTAATGGGACTCTGCTCTCATTTTCCCCGAAACTCTTACTAAGGCACCTACTCCTAAAAGCATGTACGTCACCGGTGAAATTAAAGATTATATAATTATTATAAAAATACGTGAAAAAATGTACCATTCGGGGTAGATTTTATGGTACATCAAATCTGCTTTAGTATTTTTTGTGTGTGCTTTTTACTTTCTATCAATGACGCTGCACCTAAGTACTAAAATGAACCCAATGAATCCTTACTAATAAAAAAATAGGTTCACGTAAAATTCCCTGTGACTGAAATAATTTTGAAGTATATCGAATTATATTTATGTGCGTTTTATACCTTTTTTTCCCTGTTTTACTTCGCCCGACAATGTGATTAAATTCGCTGGAAAGGTATTGGAGTATACGTAGTATCCTTTAAAAGGGTTTCCGTGTAGCCGATGCATAAGAAAAATCGGTCACAGAAGCCTTTTTTCTATTTTCTTTTTTTTTTTTTGGTATTCCTGTACGACGTCCGCCCGTCCGAGAGGGTACCGACTTTTTATATTTTGGGGCAATACGCGCCCTGGCCCCTCTACGCCATGGATTGTGAGCCCAGTAGTAGTAGTAGTAGTAGTAGGAGGAGGAGGAGGAGGAGGAGGAGGAGGAGGATTGGGATAGTAGTAGTTGTAGTAGTAGTAGTAGCAGTAAAGGTGGTGGTGGAAACAGTAGTAGTAGTAGTAGTAGTAGTAGCGGTGGTGGTGGTAGGAGTAGTAGTAGCAGTAGTAGTAGTAGCAGTGGTAGTCATATAAGTTCTAGGAGTTGTTGAACCTCCGAATTTTTATTTTTATTATAGTATATATATATATATATATATATATATATATATATATATATATATATATATATATATATATATATATATATATATATATATATATATATATATATAGCGTAACATATTCAAGTGGATGTCATGACCTTAAGACAATGGCTGCAGGTAGGGTGTAAATTACTCACACCTAACATCCACCCACTTACCTGGCAATCTCATCTCTGGTAATCTGCTTTTTATTCTCAACCTGCCATAATGAAATGCTAACGAAGAGCCTCATTAAAATTACGTAAGTCAGTGTATATATAAAACGTTCCTTCATTTTCTAACAGCTCAGACTGAATAAATTTGACAGCAGGATGAGGAGAAATCAATAAGGCCCAGATTAGAAAGGTTTCATAAGTCTACCTGAGATGTTAATGTGATGAACGCAAAGGTTGTGACTGAATCAGGCAATGAGGGAAGAGGAACCTTAATTTTTGCGACATTTCTACAAGATTATCCGACTCGTTAATTGCGGCAGTCTTTCTCGGGCGGCTAGAACAAAAATCAGGAGGGAAAGTTTGTTATGTACCGAGTAATCTTAATCAAGTCGACGGTTTGAGTTTCTGCGTGACCAGAGGCAGAGATAAAGGGTACGGAAGTCAAGGAGCGGAGACGGGAAGGAAAACGGAGAGGGGAGCAAGAAAGTAGAAGGGTAAGAGGAACGATAAGGGAGAGCGTAGTAGATCGATGAGGGGAGGAGAGGGGAGAAAGTGTAAGAAAAGGGAGGAGAGGAGAGATAGGAAGACGGAACGAAGAACAAAGGAGCAGATGGGAAGGAACTGGAGAAATTGACAATGGATATGAATTTGGAGATGAACGAAAAGTGGGATGGGAAGAAGGATGAAAAAAGAGACAAAAAAGGAAATGGAGAGACGGGCGAAAGATTAGAATTGGGAGATGAACGAAAAGTAGCCTGAGAAAAAATGGATAAGGAGAGGAATAAGAAGAGAGAAAGGAAGATGGAAAAGGGACGGAGGAAAGGAATTAGGAGATGGACGAAAAGTGGCGTGGGAAGAATGAGAAGGAGAAGAATGAAAAGACACAAAGAGGAAAATTGAGAGAGGGGCGAATCAGAGGAATTGGTAGATGGACGAAAATTGGAGTATGGAGAAGGAAAAGGAGAGGGACAACGTAAAGACAAAGGAAGATGGAGAAGGGACGAGGGAGAGGGAAAGTGGGGAGAAGGATAAAAAGAGGAATTAGAGCAGAAACAGGGAGAAAGGGAAAGGGAGAGGGGAGAAGAGAGGGAGTGGAGTGGAAAGTAAGAAAAGGAGAGGAATAAGATGAGAGAGAGAGAGAGGGGGGGGCAGCTGGAGTGAGGGAAGGGTTGTTCATTGCTCCAGTGCAGAGGCTGAGTACAATGCGAGGGAACTTCCAATGTACACAGAACAATGTTGACACTTGTGATGATGGAGGCTGTAGATGCGGGCTGGTCCTTGTGTTGCTGCTACTGTTGTTGCTCCTGCTGTTGTTGTGCCTGCTGGAGCCCTTGTCCCTGGTGGTGGTGGTGGTGGTGGTGGTGTCTCTCCTCTTCTGTTACGAGTAGTGTTCCTTCTGTTCCTGCTTGTTTTGTTGGTGTTGAATCCCATGTTTCTGCTTGTTAGTGTTCTTGATATTGCTGCTATTAGTGATGTTGCTCCTCCTAGTCCTCTTCCTCTTCCTTCTCATTCTCTTCCTCTTCTTGCTCCTTCTCTTCCTTCTTTCTTCTTTCTCCCTGCCAAAATCCTACTTTATCATCCTCCTTCTCTTCCTCCTTCTCTTTCTCCTCCTCATCATCCTCTTCCTTCTCCTGCTTCTCCCCCTTATTTCGTTTTCCTGCTTGCCAAACTCCTACTTCTCCTCCACCTTCTTTTCTTCCTCCTCCACCTCCTCCTTCTCCTCCTCCTCCTCCTCACAATGCATCCTCTTTATGTAAGCAATCAAACTCGTACTCACATTTCCTCCTCCTCCTCCTCCTCCTCCTCCTCCTCCTCCTCTTCCTCCCTCCTTCTCTCGGGACTCTTCTGATCCTAACAAATCGTGCAACTCTATTATTTATGGGAGTCATTAATGAAAAGAAGAGAGGAACGCCGTCAACCCTCTCCTAGCTTCCCGCCAGAGAGAGAGAGAGAGAGAGAGAGAGAGAGAGAGAGAGTAGGGGATGCAAATAATTAATGTTTTTTTCAAGATTTGTTTTATGGTTGATTTTTATTTTTCTGTTTTTTTTTTTTTTAGTCATGTTTCTTCACCTTTTCTTCTTTTATTAATACTTTTTCTTCTTTTTATTTATTCTTATCATCTTCTTTTTCTTCTTCTTTTTCTTCTTCTTTTAATTCTTCTACTTTCATGTCCTGTTTTTTTGTTGATTTATATTCTTTTCTTCTTCTTCTTTTTCTTCTTCTTCTTCTTCTAATGAATATTCTATTTCTTCTTCTACTGATTATTCTATTTCTTCTTCTTTTTTTTTCTTCTTCTTTTTCTTCTTCATCTTCTTCTAATGAACATTCTATTTCTTCTTCTACTGATTATTCTATTCCTTCTTCTTTTTTTTCTTCTTCTTCTTCTTCTTCCTCTTCTTCCTCTTCCTCCCTCTCTTCTATTCTCGGTTCTTCCATTTCCTTTTTATTCGTCGCTATTTTCGTAAACTCTCTTCCCTTCCTTGTGTAAAAGTCCTAAACTCTTCCTCCTCACTCTCATTCCCTCCTTCCTCTTATCTCCTCTCCTCCTTCCCTCTGACGTACGTAAACTTCTCTCCTTATCTTCTACACACTCTCCTTAATCTCTCTCTCTCTCTCTCTCTCTCTCTCTCTCTCTCTCTCTCTCTCTCTCTCTCCTCTCCTCTCCTCTCCTTCCCTCTCTCTCCTTTGTCACGCACAGTCTTAATCTTCTCCCATTGCTCGCTTCTTTTCTCATCTACCCTTCCTCCTCCTCCTCCTCCTCCTCCTCTACCTCCTTCTCCTCCTCCTCCTCCTCCTCTACCTCCTTCTCCTCCTCCTCCTCCTCCTCCTCCAACCCTCGATATCGTCTGTTATCATTAAAACTAACGATGATTTCAAACGTTTCGCTCAAGCTGTACTTTTCGGCTCCAAACTTTGCTGGTAATGAGACAGTCTCTTGTACATCGACTGTTTCATATTGTTTGGCCGCCTTTGCATAGTCGTTGGTTCTGGGTCTCTCTTCTTTTGTATGGTGGAGTTTTTTTCTTTATTATACAGTTAACCGTTTGCCTATTGTTTCTGCTGCTTCTTCATTTTTCCTTATGTGGTTTTATTTATATTTATTTGCATTTGCTGAGTATACGTTTGTCTTCGATCTCCCTTATTTGGGATGATATTTGCGTTATTTTTATTTTATTTTATTATGCTATTGTTAACTGTGTGGCTTTTACTTTTGGCACATTCTTAGCTTTTTCTTATAAGTGTTTTTATATTTATTTGCATCCTTAACATATTCGTTTGTCTTTGCCCCATCTTTCTCTTTTTTGTGTGTGGTATTTCATTTTTTTTTTTTATATATTTTATGCTTCAGTTAATCGTTTAGCTTTTTTTATTTTGCTGAAGTTTTTAATATGTTTGTCTTTTTTATTTACATTTTTCGCATATGTGTTTGTTCTCGCTCGCTTTCTGTTTTGTGTGACATTTAACATTCTATTTGCCATTATATTTAAATTAATTGCGTTTTGTTTGTTTTTTATTTGTTTTTTGTTTGATTTTCCCATTTATTTTTATTCTTTTTCGTATTTATTTATGTATACAGAAAGACAAATTCTCCTGATTCATATTTTCAACATTTATTTTTACCCTGTTCGTAATTTTCATTATTCTCTCTCAAGGGAAATTTGTATATTTTTGATGTTGTTGTTTTTCTTATGCTTTACTTTTTCATATAGATTTATCCCTTTCATAATTTTTTCGCTTTTACTTCAGACTTTTGCGTTTGCCTCTAATATCCCACGCTCAAATAATACGCATGTTTTTCTTAATTATTTTCCCATCAAACATTTCCATTAGCACTTTTCTTTTCTATTTCCCTCCTGCTATTCGTCTTTCACTAATATTTTCCGTTAACCTTACAGCTGGAGAGAATATTCGTGTTTTCCTTTAATATTCCAGGCTCGGATATTTTCCCCTCCATTGTTATGTTCGATATAATGTCCCTTTGGAGGCTTAATGGATCCATTCGTCAGCATGAATGGTTGGGTCTGATTCACCTGCGTTTTTTTATGTATCCCTCCTGCATATGTATCAATGAAAGCCACTCACTCACTCACTCACTGTCTGTCTATGTCTGTCTGTATATCTATATCTATCTGTCCATCTTTCTAACTTGTCTGTCTGGTTGTATCTCTTCATCTATATCTGTCTATATTTTAACTTTCCTGTCTGGTTGTCTTTTCATCAACATTTTCCTATCTCTATTTTTTTCTAACTTTTTTGTCTGGTTATATCTTTTTATGTATAACTTTCTGTCTTCCTTTCTTTCTAACTTCTCTGTATGGCTGTATCTCTTCTATATCTCTGTCTATTTTTTTACTTCTCTGTCTGGCTGTCTTTTCATCTGTATTTACCTAACTCTATTTTTTCTAACTTGTCTGTCAAGTTATGTCTTTTTATCTATAACTTTCTATCTTCCTATCTTTCTAACTTCTCTGTATGGTTGTCTCTGTATCTTTATTCATCTGCTTGCCTATCTGTCTAGCTTGTCTGTTCCTCTGCCTCTTTATCAATATCTGTCTGTCTATCTTTCTAACTTGTGTAGCTGTCTATCTCTTTATATGTATCTGTCCATCTCTCTAACTTCTCTGCCCGTTCGTCTTTTTTATCTATGTTTGTCTATCTTTCCAACTTGTTCTCTTTCTGGCTGGCTATCTCAACTTTCATTTAGCTATCTTTTTATTTATCTTGTCCGTCTGTCCGTCTCTTTATCTATATCTATTTACCTGTCTATCTATCTGTCTATTCCCCTCTCAGCTTTCCATCCTCAGTATTTCACTTTTTTTTGTTTCCCTCCTTCCACTATTTAATAACGAAGCTTCTTGGAATTTGCCTCTTGGATATTCAGCAGGAGGAGGAATTCAGGTGTTATATCGTTAATTAAGCCGCCAAGCACACCTGTTCACCTTTAGCTACGCGCACTCCAGCCTCCTCACGCCGGGGTTCGAGTGGCACGATCTCAGGTTATCGTTATCATGTTAGTCTTCATCCCTTGTTATCCACTCCAGCTTTTGGTCATCTGTTGCTGTTTCTGCTTATTCCTTCTCGTAATTGAATCGTTTTTTGAGGCTTTTTCAATGGATTTTTTTTTTCTGACGTTTATTTGTTTAATTTTACTTTGATGCGTTTTAAATCATTCGACGGCCCTCAAGTTTCTTTTTTTTTTTACCTGTCTATTTATTATTGTTGTATTCACTTTTTTTTAACATCTTTTACTGTTTTGATTTATTTCTGATCCTAGTTTTATCCTTGTCACGTTTACTACTACAGCTACTATTACTGCTACTACTACTGCTGCTGCTGCTGCTTCTGCTTCTACTACTCCTTTTCGTGGCTTTTCCTGAGATTTACTTATTTTATTTTACTTTGATGCGTTTTTAATTATTCTTGGGTGCTCGGTATTCTATTTTTTTTTTTTTCATCTTACGTGTTCGCCTGTAGCGCCGGTAGGCTTTCTTCAGGGGCCTGGTGGTCGGCCCAACCCCGTCATGGCGCAGGCAATTTTTTAAGTGGCGCCATTTATTCTTGGCTCCTGCTGCCCTCCGGAACTCATTCTTGATTCACATGTACGTTTTTTTCTAGAGTCCGGGTTGATGGGTGGTCTTCATGATAGCATGTGGGTAGTCTTAGGCCACTCGGCGGTGACTGAAAAATCACCAGATGGTAGCGTGGGGATTCGAACCAGCGTCGTCCAGCACGCGGTGAATGCAGGGCCTGCACGCTAACCTCTCAGCCACCGCCTATCCTATTTATTATTGTTGTTTTATTCACTCCAGCTTTTGATCATCTGTCACGGTTTCGACTTCTTCCTGATCCATGTTTTATCCCTTTTTTCTATACTTATCAAGGCTTTTCCGGAAGTGGTGTTTTTTTTTATCATTTTACTCTATAGCGTTTTAAATCCTTCGACGGCCGGCACTCAGATTTTCTTTTATTTACTTATGTATTAGTTTTGTATTCACTCCCGATTTTGGTCATCTTTTACTGTGTCTGTTATTCGTGATCCTAGTGTTATCCTTCTCACAGTACTTTTTTTCCTGACGCTTAATTGTACATTTTACTTTGAATCGTTTTATATCTTACAAGGGCACTTCAGATTTTTTTACTTATTTATTTATTACTGTTGTATTTTGTATTTTTGTGTTCTGGTCGCCTCGCAATCTTTGGCCTGCTTACTGATACAAATCCTCATAAGTCAAACGTCTCGGTGCTTAACTCTGCATTAGTGATGACGTACAAGATGTAATCGTGTTTGCGCGATGAGAAATCAATGATAATGATAACTTTCCGAAATTGATGTCCTCATATATATTACAGCTCTTACTGCCTCGCTGCATTATTCATCAGGGCGTTGTGTAAGAGGAACTTAATGCTTCATATATTTATTTATTCTTTCATTGGTGCGTTTTTACAGCGCAGAATCAGTGTATTGTTTTCCAGTAGTGATCGGCGAACGTAAAAATAAGAATTAACGCAACTTTGGGAGATGTTGCAACAGTTGTTGTTTTCAGGCTGCGATTTGTGTCCAGACCCTGAGTGTGCAACAAAGGACTTAAAGGTAATCAGCTTAAGTCTTATTTTGTCAGGAGAGAGAGAGAGAGAGAGAGAGAGAGAGAGAGAGAGAGATACACAAACGAGCAGACAGGCAAATAGACAGACAGACAGATAGATAGACAGACAGACGGACATACAAAGTGACTGACTGCTGATTTATTGACCGACTGACAGGCTGACTGACTAACTTATTCACAAAATGACTGACATACTACCTAACTTCCTACCTGGCTGAATAACTAAGATAAGTACAGACTGAGAGACTGATAAAAAGAAACAGAAAGATATTGGGAGTAATAATGAGAACGGTAATGTAATCAGACAAAGAGACGGACAAAAAAACACGCCCACTGAATGAATGTATGACTGACACGGAGAACAATAGACCGATAGACAGACAGATACACAGACAGACAGACAGGCAAACAAAAGAGAGAATAGCTACCTGCCTTTCCTTTTTTATCCACGGGTTCTTTTTTCCCTCCTCATTAATCATTTTTATCGACAGTTTTTCCCCTCCCTTCCTGCTTTTCATTGGGTTAATCTCCTTTGGCAAATTACGCTCAAGTACCTTCCTCTGTTTATCTGCAATACTTTAGAGACTTTAGTGATTTTTATTATCAGATTTATAAGAGGATAATTGTGTGTGTGTGTGTGTGTGTGTGTGTGTGTGTGTGTGTGTGTGTGTGTGTGTGTGTGTGTGTGTGTGTTCGTACTCTCGCTACATAATGAGGCAATATCAGCCTTATTATTACCTTTTTCTCAATAACATTAAAAAGCTTTCGAATCTTACCTTTACTAATTAGATAAGTATTGGGTACATAAGTGTCTGTTAAGTAACTTGCATCATTTTTTTCACCTCTGTTCTCATCAAACTTGTCGATCATTTATTTACAATCTTATCTCTTATTTCCACTAGTTTTTCGTGTTCAATTTTCCTATCAAGTAATTTGCATATTTTTTTAATTTCCCTTCTCTTCATCAAACTCGATATTCATTCATTTACAGTATTCTTTTTTTATTTTCATTTTTTTCGTGTTATGTTTCCTATTTTATCAGTGTTATATAATTACTATTTATACTTTCCACCTCTCCTTTTCCTCCTCAGCCCCACTCCGCGTCAATCATTTATTTTCATTTCTCTTTTTTCGTTTTCTTTTTTCTGTCATTATTTTATTATGGCCTCATCTTTCCCAGCCCCATCCCACGTCAGTCATTTCTTAACAACCATTTATTTTTCATTTCACTATTTTCGTGTTATTTCTTATTTCATCAGTGTTATATAATTTCCCTTCGTACTCTCCACCTTTCCGTTCCCTCCTCAACCCGATCCCACGCCTATTTACCCCACCCTTCCTTATTTTCCTTCCCATCTTCGCGTATTTTCCCTCGGGTGCCTAATGAGATTTTTCCATACTAATTACGCGGCTCTGAATTTAATTAGATGAACTGCCTAATGAAGCAAAAAAAAGTCTGGCCTCAGCGTTTAGTGGAACAGTAAATTACATATTCGTCTGCTCGAAAATTAAAGGTGAGGGACGGAGACATAAGGAGCTTCGCGGGGAGCTATGAATGCATGTATAGATTACGTCCTTTTGTTGCCGGCTTGAGTTGCATCAGTGACGTTGAGCGGAAAATGTTGCCGCGAATAATGTCTGAGATGTGGAAACGTTAAATTTTACCTGGAATAATACTTAAAAAAAAGTCCTGCATAAAGTATTACCTGGAACATCTGAATTGTGTAACTTAAGATGATGCTTGGAGTGAAGTAGATAAAGTGTAGCATTTCTGACAATACATTCTGAAATATTTAATCTATACCTTTGGCTGGAATAATATCTGAAAAGTGTTACCTGGAGGATGATTGTAACAGTGTAACCTGAAATTTTAACTGCAATAATATCTCTAAAGTCTGGCCTTAAATAAAATCGAGGTACCTGGAATGTTCTTGAAATTTTTTCCTGAAATCTTAACTGCAATAATATCATGAAAGTCTAGCCTTAAATTAAATCGTGGTACTTGAAATGTTCCCAGGGATGAAATCTTGAAAGTGTTACCTGAAATCTTAACTGCAATAATATCTTGAAAGTCTGACCTTAAATAAAATCGTGGTACCTGAAATGTTCTTGAAAATTTTACCTGAAATCTTAACAGGAATAATATCTTGAAATTCTGGCCTAAAATAAAATCGTGGTACTTGAAATATTCCTTAGGAAATAATCTTGAAAGAGGGACCTGGAATTTTCCCTGGAATGTATTATTTTCAAAGTGTAATCTGATGTAATACGTACAGTGAAATATTATGTGTTATTGAAATATTTCCTGCAATAGTAATTAAAATCTTGCCTGTAATATTACTTAAAACAATGATATCTGAGAGTTACCTGAAGCCTTACCTGTAATATCCAAAATCCGTTGCCTGTGATTATACCTGAAAGAAAATCTGAAATGTGGAAACTTGAGTATGTGAAACAGTGTGTCCGCACGACCCTGTTCCCGGTAACCCTCATCAGGGACATTAATTACTGATGCGTCCGTGAAAAATAAGTGGAAAAATAACGAAAAAAAAATCACACAAATCCTGGAAACACACCATCACATATATACAGGTTTACAACACATTTTACGAAATGTTTTCTCTATATATTTTCTTGCTTGCACTAGAAAAAGAAATCGTACAAAATCTCGGCGATGCGTCTCAATAGAAATTCATAAAAAGTACACGAAAATAGAAATAGAAATAAAACAAAAAAGGAAGAAAAACTGTGCGTACAAAACATAAAGGCGAAAATCAGTCATCCATCGATCTTGCTCTGGGCCACATGTCACCTCATATTGATCCTCCTCCTCCTCCTCCTCCTCTTTCTACTGATCCTGCTACTCCTGGAGCTTCACTTTCTTTTCCTGTGGGTTGTGTTCTTCCTTTGCCGTTTCTCACTACCCGTTTAATCCTTCCTTCCTTCTAGTCTTCCTTTAATCTTTCCCAAATTCCCTTTCAAACATTTTACTGACGTTTATTAGTTAGGTTATTAAACACTTCTGCGACATCCTCCTCCTCTCCACCCTCTCCTCTTCCTCCCCGCTTCCTCTTTTCTCTTCCCATTTCCTCCTCCTCTTTCTAAGCTGCGTGCACTTGCCTCGCGTCAGGTTTCTTATTTCCCCTCTGCAATAAGTTCACCTGACATCGGAGAATCCTTAGTAATTAACTGGTTAAGAGCCGGTATCTAGCATGGATTTATGAAGGGGAAAGAGGGGAAGGAGGCGGGAGAACATACGGTGCGTGGGAGGTCGATATGTTTTTGTTTTCTAATTCTCTCCCTCCTGTATGTATGGGTGTGTGAGTAATAGGCTCCAGGTAGGTATTGGCATCTTTTGGCAGCGCCGGGAACTTAATGGCACTCCTTATCTACGGTCCCAACTCACTCTCTGTCTCTTTGGGTGTCGATCGAGGCCCATGTGTCTGTAGGTCCTCCTGATGATGATAAATGTTGACCTTCGCTTAGTCTTGTTTGTTGGCTATTAATGTGTGTAGATTTATAAGATTTATGTATGTTTGTATTTACTTGTGTATTTGTAAGTTTGCTTGTATATATGTTGTAGTGTGTGTTTGTATTTTCTCGTTATGTAGTTTGCTTGTATATATGTTGTAGTGTGTGTTTGTATTTTCTCGTTATGTAGTTTGCTTGTATATATGTTGTAGTGTGTGTTTGTATTTTCTCGTTATGTAGTTTGCTTGTATATATGTTGTAGTGTGTGCTTCTTTTTTCTCGTTATGTCTGTGTAAGTTTTGTTGTGAGTATGTTGTTGTATGTACGAAATCTCCCATTCAT